>NW_023397031.1:0-73085 GCF_011125445.2 Fundulus heteroclitus
TCCATTGGCAGATCATCTTATTTACCTGCTCAAAATCAAGGACAAAAACACACATTTTAGAACATTTTTACTTATTTTTTGCAGTGTATCAGATGCAAATGAATTTGCATTGTTTTAGCTTCTCAGAACTGTTTGTCGGTGCATTCAACTTAACATAGTGTCTAGATTTGTGTCTTTATGTTTGTGTGTGAATTCTGAGCTGCTGTCTCACCAAAATGTCATTATAGTTAGATAATGACAATAAATCTCTTGACTCCCGATTCTATTTCTCCCACCTGAGCTGTGGCTCTCGGCAGCTCCTCCAGATTCACCCTTGGTCCCTTGGCTTACACAGAGCTGAGCTCTCTTTGCTAATTAGGTGATTTCTCAAAGCATTTGGTCCTACTGGATCTTATTTACAGGAAAATTTTTCTTATTTTTAGTTCCGTTTTTGCAGTGTAGGATTTAAAGACACAGATAGCAGTCGATTTACAGAACAATGTAAAATTACTGTGCAACTGCATGAACATATCAGACAAATCCATGCAGCCTTTTCACTTCCACGTCACAATTACGGGCTCCTTTGTGTTCTTCTATTATTGAAATCCCAGTAAACACTTTGAGGTTAGCGGTGGACGCTAACATTGAAATTTCAACGCGTTTTTCAGGAGGCATCCGTTAAGTTGTAAATGACAGCTGGGTGTTGAGTTGGGTGTGAAATGCAGGAGCCACGCTGCATATTGAGAGTGAGCGCAGACACAGGAAGTGGACAGCCGACCTGCTGCGTTTCCCTTCAGAAGGAACATGAAAGCTGAGAAACTACATTTGAGGAAACGATCTGACCTTTGTCGTGTAGCTGGCAGCAGCGTTTCAAAGCTCTTTGATATCATCTCTGACTGCCTCGTTGATTCAATCAGGACAAAAAAAAATATATATCTACTGTAAAAACCGCACAGTATTGCTCGCTTTGCACTGCACAATAATAGCGCCATGTGAAGCAAACAACCCAACAAATGTTCCTGCTGCAGCCCAGCATGGACTTACAAAAATTTACACTTCATTTGCTTTATGTAATTGGGTAATAAAACACCGTGGGGCAGGCTGCTGTTTTGAACTGCCCTGTGCTCTTTTGCTTAGGTTTATGGGAATTGCATCTAATTATAAAGATGGAACTTATTTCATCTGCAGTGGCAAACGATCGACAATGTTCTGACATGTATCTTTAAGTCATTCTTTATATAAAAACATAAATCATTGCCGCCGTTCTGCGTTGCAGAAGTACACGGATGTTTTATTGACCCAGAAAAGGGAAACTATAAAAGAAATGGTGGAGATTAGAGGGGGTTGCTCATCTTTAGCATGTAACCTGTTGTTGTTCGCCTGCTTAAAGGTGCTTCTTGGTGGACGCATTAATTGCATCAAATGAGAACTGAAAACATTTGTTCCGTTTCGCTTCGGACTGGATTTCCTGTACATGTTTATTGCTCCTCTATTTCAGGTTTGTGGTGTTTAAAACACTTTGACAACAAGAATGGTCAAACAGTGATCTAAATAAAAAAAAACTATTAAAAAAAATATTTTTAGTCTTTTTATTCAGAGCCACAAAAGTTTTTACCAGTACTTGTGAGTTTTTACCGACTGTCCGCATGCTTAAACTGAATATTTATCATTACATTGAAGACCCAGAAATCCAAAATAAAATGTAGCATTTTAATCTGCCTTTCCTCTGTTTTTTTATGTGGATAAGTGGATAAGTCGTTGTGACCCTGGTGTGAGAGTGGACTTGTGTTTGCGTGAAAGGATCCCTGCTGGAGGGCGTGGCTGGCCTGCAGCAGACTCATCAGACTGCTGCACTGCAAAAACAGAACTTAAAATAAGTAAAATGTTCTTAAAATATGTATATTTGTCCTTGATTTGAGCAGGTAAATAAGATGATTTGCCAATGGAACAAGATTTTTGACCTTAAAATAGGAACAACTCATCTCCATCATCTTATTTCAAGTGCAGAATGTCTAATTATCTTATATTAGGGTCAAAATACTCATTCCATTGGCATAAATAATACCTGCTCAAATCAAGGACAGATACACTAACTTTAAGAACATTTAGCTTTATTTTTAGATCTGTTTTTGCAGTGTCGAGGTAAGAGGAGCAGGAGATCTTCAGCCTTGTTGGTGCAGTTAACTCAGTTTACCTGCGTCCTCCCAGGTTGCCGTTAGCGCTCCAGTCCTGGATTTCTTTTGGAAACTGACAGATCTCCCTAAGAACGAGTCCAGACGCTCAGCCTTCTTCGGCCCGCCTGCTCTCTCCAACACTCTGGTCACTCGGTCTGAGGAACACAAATCCTCCACACAACGCCTCCGCCTCATCGCTGGGATCTCCGTTCCTCCTTCTACGCCTCCCCCAGCATCACTTCTACTCCTGCTCAAGACGTAAGCGCTCCTCTCCGTCCCACACTCTCTTTGTTTGGTTTATTATTGAAGCCTGTAAATCTCTCGCCTTTCACTCCCCGTGTCCGGCGCGTGATTCTGCATGTGGGTCAGGGAATTACCACGAAACGCAAATAGTTTTAAAGCTCATGGTCTGAAACAAAAAAAGATCTTTGACTCTCACCCAGGAAGCAGGTCCATATTTGGAGGATGATAAAGCATTTGTAGTGGGCATCTTCTGTAAAACCTGTCCTAGTCATGATGGAATGAGTCGTTTTCTTAATTAAACGTTTAAAGGCGACCTGACGACTGGATGTGTTTTAAATGACCCGGTTCATAAGGGACCCTTTTCTCAGAACTGAGGGTTTTTGCCTTTTCTCTGAATTTGCAGCTCTAGTAGACAACAGAAAATCAGCGCCTAGTTCTAATGATTCTTGCAGTAAGCGCTCAGCCGTTGTCTTTTGAGTGACGATTTTGTAAGACGATGGGTTCAGTAAGACTGAGAATTTTGTAGTAGGGGAACTCAAAGTTTTATTAAGGTCCTTTAAAAGTGTCTGCAATAACAAACATAGTCAAAACATAGAGCTTTCAGGAAGCATTTCAGGCTCCTGTTGCTTGGTGATTGTTAGGGGGTAATAGGATAGAGGCTGGTTCTTTTAAGGTTTTAACAGCCAACAAGATGGTGTATCGGTCAGGATACAGGTAATAGGGTAATGAGGCTCGCACTCCTTTAACTGTTGCCGTCAGCAGGGTTTATTCCACTTCAATACTCAGTGTTGCCAACAGTCTGCAATAACATATGAATTGCCATTAGGCCAAATATGTATTGCAACAGTAGAAGTTTAAAACCAAATAAACTTAAACATATCCAAAAAAGGCAAACTTAAACATCAATCTGTGGAAATACATTTCCCCAGCATATTAGATATAATTCTAATTATGTAAATATAGCATCACTTGGCTTAAATACTGCAGGAACTCAAAGTGAGCACAGTTTCAATGAAACATAATAAACAGACGTTTTCTAGCTCAAATTATAATGAGTAGCTTTTGGCGCCATTCATGTGGTCAAATAAATAAACTACGCCATGGCGTCAGCCGGCAGCACGCCCGATCACAACATGCACACATGACGCACAACCCCGACGCAGCGCACACGCAGCGAAAATCCAAACCGTAAGTAAACAGTTTTAACATAAACTTATGAAGACCAACGAAACTGTTAGGTGTAAAATACTTCTGTGTGTAATCAACAAACCAAGCACCGAATGTGGTAACTTACGTTCATTCATTAACTTAACACTCGGAGCATCGATAGTTCTAACTGCAAACAGCCGACATGCTATGAAGTTAACCGGAAGTAGCAGATAGCGCCCTGAACTTACACCTACGTCACTTCCTGATAGCAGCCGAACCAACATCATAAACAAAGAATGTCTGAGCCTTTTATACAGCCGCCCCCAAATGTGATGCCACATTTGCTTAACAATAAAAGGCTTCTCAATTAGTTTCAGGGGATGACCGGCTGTTGGTGTCAGCGTCCTGTTCTTCAGATGGTACAGCTGGTAACACAACCAACCGAGCAACCGGTCTAGTGTAGACATGTCCCTTAATGTTCACATCAGCAGATCTGATAAATCCATCATCACTACGATGAATCTCAGTCACTTGACCTATAGGCCATAGAGCTCGGGGCAGCTGTGGATCTACAACCATAACCACGGCCTTCTGCAGAAGGTCAGGAGGGGTTGAGTGCCATTTCTGTCTTGCCTGTAGGCTAGGAAGGTATTCTCTGATGAACCTTGCCCAGAACTGATCAGCAAGAACCTGTGAGTGCCGCCAGCGCCTTCGACTGAGGACATCCACCTTTGGGTAGACCACTTGGGGCAGCGATCCATCAGGCCGCCCCATGAGAAGGCTATTAGGAGTCACAGGGTCCACATCGGCCACATCAGTTGAAACATAGCCCAAGGGCTTTGAGTTGAGGATTGACTCCACCTCCATCAGAACCGTAAGAAGTACTTCCTCTTGAAGGGGTTGGGATCCTACACAAGTGCGGAGAGCTGACTTGACAGAACGGATCTCCCTCTCCCACACTCCACCAAAATGTGGGGCTGCTGGCGGGTTAAACCGAAATGTGATCCTTTTCTGGGCAAGCTGTCCCTGCAACGTCTCTGACATGTTGGCAAAGGCTTCTCTGAGTTCTCGATCTCCTCCCTTAAAATTGGTTCCACAGTCTGACCATAGCTCTGCGGGTGTTCCTCTTCTGGCGATAAATCGTCTAAGGGCCATGAGGAATGCATCTGTATCCAGACTACTTAGAAGATCCAGGTGTACTGCCCTTGTTGTCAGACACTTGAAAATGATCCCCCAGCGTTTCTCATGCCGTCTTCCAATCTTCACAATCATAGGCCCAAAACAGTCAACGCCAGTTGAGTAAAATGCTGGCTTATACAATCTAAGCCTAGCAGCAGGAAGATCAGCCATCTTGGGAATCGAGGGTTGGGCCCTCCAACGCTGGCACTCAGGACAAGTTCTCTGGAATTTACGTATTGCCTCTCTTCCTCGCAATATCCAGTAAGATCTCCGCAGCTCTGCGAACACCCGTTCAGGGCCTGGATGATGAAGTTCGATGTCATATTTCTGAATGAGAAGGCGTGTGAAAGGATGTGAAGGATCCAGAACAATGGGATGCAATGTAGAGCCATCGAGACCTTCTAGATGTCGTAACGACCTCCTACTCTAATGAGGCCTGTTGTAGTATCCAGTTCCGGTGCCAGGGTGAGTAATCGACTTCGGGATGTAACAGGTTTTGCTTCTGCTAGCAATCTACATTCCTCTGAAAATGACTCCTGTTGAGCATGCCGAAGAATGGCCAGTTCAGCTGCCTGATACTCTTCAGTGCTAGGTGATGATGTTGAGAACGCCTGCCCTCGAAGTTCTTTAATAGTAGCATCCAAGAGCTCCTGCCAATTCTTGTGCACTGTTCCATCCTGAAAGGTCGGCATGGAGGTGGTAGCTGTTCCACAGAAGACAGTCTTTCTGAGCTCAGCTTCATCAACACAGGGCCCAGAACTCGGCTCCTCTGGCCATTTGTCAGGACTGTCGTGCAGAAAGCTAGGCCCGTTAGACCAACGATTTGGGACCTTCAGCTCGGTCAGGGTCTTTCCCCTGGTCAAGTCATCTGCTGGATTACTCTCAGAGTTTACATAGCGCCAAGTACAATTTTCTGTTAACTCCTGTATCTCAGCTATCCTAGCTCCTACAAAAACTTTATAGCGGCAGGACTGTGAGCTCAACCAGGTGAGGACAGTTGTCGAGTCAGACCATAAAACTATCCTTCTGATAGATGAGGTAAGTTCTTTCTTCAGGATGCTGGCCAGCTGGGCTGCCACCAAAGCTCCACACAGCTCTAGGCGGGGAATAGAGAGGGTACGTTTTGGGGCTACACGGGAGCGAGCTAGGATGAACGTGAGGTGAACCTGACCGGTGCAGTCTTCAGTCCTCAGATATGCAACGGCTCCATAAGCTTTCTCCGAGGCATCTGCGAAGATGTGTACTTCGCGGGTAGCCTCCTTTAAGCTGGCATCAGCAGGTACATAAGCGCGTGGAAGAGTAAGGTGAGGTAGAAACTGGAGCTCCGCCTCCCAATCCAACCAAGCTTGAAGGAGTGTAGATGGGAGGTTTGAGTCATCCCAACCGTGCTTCTTATCCCACAGCTGTCTGAGTAGGAGCTTCGCTCGAGTGGTAAAGGGTAACAGATAGCCTAAAGGGTCATACTGTGAGGCTAGAACCCTATAGATATTTCGAAGAGTTGGCATCTCATAAGACACAGGCCTGTGTTTATAGCCTAGGGAGTCTGTATTCCAATTCCAGCTGAGTCCAAGTGTTGTCTCTAAAGGGTTGGATTTGTCTTCTGCCAACCACAGATCCAGGCTTTGTGATCTAGCTTCAGGAGGCAAATGACTCAGAACGCTTGGGTCATTGGAAGCCCACTGTCGTAACTCAAAGCCAGCAGATTTTAGTAAGTCTCTCAGGCGATCCACCAGGGCTTTGGCTTCCTCTGGTGAGGCAACACTCTGTAGGCAGTTATCCACGTAGAAACACTTCTCAATGGAAAATCTAAGGCTGTCATCAGGCTGAGTATTTTCCATCACGTGGCGCTGCAAAGCGAATGTTGCACAGCAGGGACTTGAGGTGGTCCCAAACGGCAGGACCTGCCACTCATAGGTTTTGGGAGGCTCGTCCACCTTGAGATCCCGCCATAGGAACCTCAGTACGGGGCGATCTTCTGGGAGGAGAAGAACTTGATGGAACATCCCCTTTATGTCTCCACTCACAGCGATGGGATACTCACGAAATCTGACTAGCACTCCTAGTAGGTGGGCCCCAAGGGTAGGGCCAGGCAGAAGAAACTGATTCAGGGACTGTCCAAGGTATTTGTGGGAGCAGTTAAAGACTAAACGATTCTTCCCATTATGACTAACGAGATGATGAGGGATGTACCAGCTCTCCTTTGACAAAGGGTTGTTTTCAACCTCCTTTACAGCTCCTGTTTGAATCAGCTTCTGCATTTCAGCTCTGTAGGCATCAGCCTGATTGGGATCCTTCAAAAGGCGTCTCTCTATGCTTCGAAGCATAGGCATAACAGATTCCCTGGGTGCTTTCAATGGTGGCATATGTGTATGGCGGAGGAGAGGTGTAGCATACCTTAGGACTCCATCTACCATTATGCGATCTGTTTTAGCCTCAAGCAAAGCCACAGCCTGCTGATCCTGCTTTGATCGTGTCACTTCCTTTTCAGATCTGTAAGGTATGGCATCCACCTGCCAGAGCCGCTCTACGTGCTTAAATAACTCATCTGCTTGAGAGGATGTATACAGGCATAAGGCAGGCTGAGTCGGCCGCCCCATGAACAGACTTGGCCCCTGTAGGGTCCACCCCATCCGGGTGTGGACAGCTGCTGGGCTGCCAGGCGGGCCCAGCCGAACTGGTTCTATAGGAGTTATCAGATGTGGCTGGTCTGATCCGATAAGGAGCAGTGGCTTTGCTTGCTTTAAGGCAGGCACTGGTATCCCTTGCAGGTGCTTATACTTCCTTTGTAGCTGATCAACAGGATATGTATGGTGAGCTAGGTTAAGAGGATCAGCTGTGAATGCTCCATCGATCTTGTAGAGGGACCCAGGATTGGTAGCGGCAGCGACACTGAAGGATACTGTATGGCCGTGAAGCATCTGAATGTCTTGGCGGACGGTACGTAGGGGAAGGTCTTCAGGGATGCCTGTCAGACCAAGGGTTTTAGCAGCAGCCGGGAGCAACATGGTTCTCTCTGAACCATCGTCAAGTATCGCAAAGGTGTCTAGAGTTCGTTTCCCATGCCTCAGAAGCACGGGTACTATCTTTAGCAGAACACGATTGCTGGCCCCATGCCGATCCAGGTAAAGGGAACCCGACGCTGAATTGGTAAGGCAACTTTCTTCCCTTCCAGCCATGCCAGTATTGCTTCTCTCAGTTCGTGCATTTATCTCGTGAAGGGCCAGTAGGTGTTTTCCCTGGCAGAGACTGCAGGGTTTTTTCAGTGTACACTGAGCTGCTAGATGCTTTCGGGCGCAACGCCAGCATCGTTTGTTGACTTGGATCCAGTCCTTTATTTCTTCCTTGGAGAGCTTAGCTACATCATTACACTGACTGAAATAATGTTCTGTGCTCTCACAGTAGGCACAATAAGCTTTGCCTTTCGCCTGCCCTCCAGCTTGACTCTCCTTTGGTGGCAGGAAAGTGTGTTTTGAGGGTCCCTTTGCATTATGTAGGACAGTTACAGTCTGTTTGGTGGAACGGGCATCAGCTCTCACACTGGTTCTTTCTCTAAAACCCTTTCCACCAACTTGGCTATCAAACCCCTGACACCATGACTCATGACGAAGCCATTCAGATAAGTCATACAGGGTGTAGATCCCCCCAGGCTGCTTGAACTGGTGTCGACGAAAGTCAGCTCTTTGTTCTGGAGGGAGCTTGCTTATTAGCCGGGCAACATGGGAGCCACAGTTCAGTTCCACTTCTCCTTCAGTCCCCAATGTCTGTAGCAGCCCAACGAGTGACTGCACCTGGAGAGAGAACCTTTGGAAGGCTCCTGTATCACCTCGTCTTATTTCTGGACCATCTAGGACACTTGCAATTTTCTTTAGAGCAAGCTGATGAGGTTGTCCAAATTTATCATGGAGGGCTGCCATAGTCTCAGTATACGGTCGGGGTGAGTTCAGGTACGCATCAGCAATAAGCCTAGCCTCATCAAGCTTAAGATGGTCGACAAGTATCTGATACTTGAAGAGCTCAGTTGTATTAGGAGGGAGCAGGTTCTCCAGAGCCATTCGGAGCCTGGCAAATTCAGAAGGATCTGAATGAATGAACTTTGGAATTGTTGGTTTGGGCCCCCTATATATTAACTCAGGGGAAAAGGGCATGTTTGGGTTATTTTGGTCTGACATCTCACCCACCGTCCCTTTAACTGGAGAGGAGGGGTTGGCTGGAACTGGTTTCCTTTGTAACAACCCTCTATCGTTTGGTTCCCAACCCGTGTTTCGCCCAGGATGTTGTGGTGGGGAACGAAACATGTCTGCTTTAGGATCCTGATACTGCGGAAGGCATGAAGGATTAGAAAGCTTACCAGGGAGAGTTTCTGCATTAAAGGGAGGGCGGTATTGTAAGCCTTCATCGGAATATTGTTCTTCAAGCTTTAAGTTGGAGAATCCTGCTGGCAGGTCTTCTTCTGGTTCAGGCCACGGTGGTGGGTCAGGCCACCCTTCCTCATCTTCCTTTAACGGCTCTGTATCAGTTGTGGGTCTGTATGCCCCTTCCGAACTGCTTGTAGGGGGCTGATGAGTATTATGTTGTGAGGCAGTAAGCTGAGCCATATCCTTCCTCAGTGAGTAGGCAGCCTCAATCAATGCTTTAATATCACTCCTTGCTTCACTTAGTTCTCTAAGACCCTCCTGTAATCCTTGCTGTGCTTGCTGAAGCTTCTCTCTTTCTGCCTGCAGAGCTCTAAAGTCTGTATGAAGTGGTGGGATGGAGGGTCCCAGATGATTGGAGAAGGGGGTGTACTCATGTGATAAATCGCTGAAGTTCCAATCCTGCCGACTTCTCTCCAGCAGAGGACTGTTATAGTAGGCCACATTTCTATCACTATAAAAGGGAAACGTGCTGCTGTACTGAGGCTGAACTCCCATACTTCTCGGGAGAGGCTGTGGGCTGTCCCGGTGATACGTTTCCATAAAGGGATGACCTGTATAGTCAACTTCATAGTCATCAAACCGGCTCGGTCGGCGTGTTTGCCGTTTAGGTCTGACATCAGGAGGCTTCATTCCATCTGATTCCATCTTGAGAACTGTCTCCGGCTCGAAGGACCAAATGTTAGGGGGTAATAGGATAGAGGCTGGTTCTTTTAAGGTTTTAACAGCCAACAAGATGGTGTATCGGTCAGGATACAGGTAATAGGGTAATGAGGCTCGCACTCCTTTAACTGTTGCCGTCAGCAGGGTTTATTCCACTTCAATACTCAGTGTTGCCAACAGTCTGCAATAACATATGAATTGCCATTAGGCCAAATATGTATTGCAACAGTAGAAGTTTAAACCAAATAAACTTAAACATATCCAAAAAAGGCAAACTTAAACATCAATCTGTGGAAATACATTTCCCCAGCATATTAGATATAATTCTAATTATGTAAATATAGCATCACTTGGCTTAAATACTGCAGGAACTCAAAGTGAGCACAGTTTCAATGAAACATAATAAACAGACGTTTTCTAGCTCAAATTATAATGAGTAGCTTTTGGCGCCATCATGTGGTCAAATAAATAAACTACGCCATGGCGTCAGCCGGCAGCACGCCCGATCACAACATGCACACATGACGCACAACCCCGACGCAGCGCACACGCAGCGAAAATCCAAACCGTAAGTAAACAGTTTTAACATAAACTTATGAAGACCAACGAAACTGTTAGGTGTAAAATACTTCTGTGTGTAATCAACAAACCAAGCACCGAATGTGGTAACTTACGTTCATTCATTAACTTAACACTCGGAGCATCGATAGTTCTAACTGCAAACAGCCGACATGCTATGAAGTTAACCGGAAGTAGCAGATAGCGCCCTGAACTTACACCTACGTCACTTCCTGATAGCAGCCGAACCAACATCATAAACAAAGAATGTCTGAGCCTTTTATACAGTGATAGTGAAACCATTGCAGCACATTGATGAAAGGAACCGTTTCACGAATTTGGCCTCATAACTCAGACCAAACATGAATGGCGGAGAACAAGGTCATGTTGGAGCTGTTGTGGGAAAACCAACTGCAGACAGATTTAAGTACATCTAAAAAAAAAACATGAATATCATGACAAAGTTCATTATTATCTGTCACTCGTTTCAGAAAGTTGGGGTGACAAAAATATCAACCTTTTTCACGATATTCGAACCCTTTCAGATGTAGCTGTAGAGTTAGACAGCTGCCACTGATGGGTTGTCTGGATGTTTTTGGCAACATTACTGCCGGGCAGATTATTCATGTGCAGAAAAATTAGACTTGCACAAAAAATGCATGAGTGGTGAGTATAAAGTCGGCTATTTTGGAGGCCCAGTAGCTGGGAATTAAGGAGCCGACACATGCTAATGCATATCAGAGCCACAACGCTGAAATGAGATCTAAAATGAATGCTTTCAGAAGCTCCAACGCTTTGAATTACAGTTTTTGTCACAAGTGGTTCTTTATAATTTGGTGAATTAAATGCTAATTGTTTCTTGCTAAGAGAGCTGTGAAATCCCTCCACAGGGTGCCAGTTTTCTTCTGACTAATCCAAAAAAGGTTAAAAAAAAAATAAAACAACTGGACTTCTATTCTGAATCTGAAGACTGGAAGTCCACTTGTTTTCTTTTTTGACCTTTTTGGATTGATCATGACCTGGATGACTGAGAATCTACATTCTCCTCTGTGGGTGAATCCGCCACAGAAATCTTCCCTTTATGATCTGAAACTTGGGAATGAGACTCTGTCACCATGTTTCTGTTTAGTGGCCTTATTGTTACTAATTTATGCACAAGATTGGCGTTAGAAAACATAATATAATTTATTAAGCAACTATCGGCTGCCTTCACACTCTTTTCTTTCAAACTTCTCCTTTTAAAAAACAATAACTTTCTCCACTTGGTTCAGTGACATGAACATTACTCATAATCATGAGCACCACGCCTGAATGCAATTGAAAAATAAGTTATTAAAAGAGCGATAGATTCACTTTAATGCAGTGGGAACAGTGAACATCGCGTTTTAAAGACTTGTCTCCATTTCTTAGACAAAAAAAAAGAAAACAAGCCCCAGAGGTTAGGCGGTTGGGTCCCCAGCAGGAAGCCATTATGTCAAAGACATGAGAGAAACACCTGTTTGCATGCGCTTTGTTTCACACCTTGTTGAGCTCGTTCCTCAGGAGGTTCCAGTGCTCGGCGTAGGTTTTGCGGAGCTGTTGTTTGTCTCTGATGAGAAGAGTCAGCTTGCTGATAGGCCCATCCAGGAGATCCTCAGAGTGCCGCCTCATCACCTGACTGAGGGACTCCGTCTGCGAGACCAACACTCCCCACGACTGACACGCAGTGGTGGGGGTAAAACCTTTAGGGATTGCCTTTTCAGGATGAAACAAGCTTACAAAAAAAGGGAAAGCAACAACAAGCATTGCTCCGCTTCCACTTTCATGAACTGAAGCTATTTAACATCTAAGTGCCATTAATACCAAACTCTGTGAGGCTACATCCCCATTTCGGTGCACTTTTAGCAGAATGTCGAAACAGATTTTAAATAAACCAAGTAGTCATCAGATATTCTGAAAGCCATGTAGATGAAAAATTCAAAGGCCTTCGCAAGACTAGTGATGGCATTGCAAAATAAGTGCAATCGGATGTAAAACAAATGAACATTAAAATAAAGAGGCAACTGGAAGAAACAGGTCACTTAATAAAAACAACACATATGCCTCATTTGACAAATTTAGTCATTGTTTTGTACGTGACACAGAAAACAACTTCTAATGTAAACTAAGAGTTTTTTTTTTATCTTTTTGACAACTTTACATTGACAGGATAACATGCACTCAACCCGAAGAAGAGCGGACCTCACCTTGTTCAGCTGACTTATGTAATCCAGCCCCGAGCTGATCTGAGGCCGGTCCATCTTCTCGGCCATCGCCGTCATTTGGTGGAGCTGCACTGAAAACTCGCGCTCGCTCTTCGCCCGCTGACCCATCCACTTCTTCATGACCTCCATCAGGTGAAGCTCAGAATCCAACAGCCTCATGACGGCTGCGTGCGCCTGTGGACACCGGAGATCCTCGCCGAAACCCATCTCTGGACGGATGCCGCCTCTGCCCGGGACTCTGCGTTCGTCGGCAGTGAACCCCAGCAGCCCGTTCTCATGGGGGAAGCAGCTGCTCTAATGACCAGCAGCGTCTCTCTCCCTCTCTTCCTCTCGCTCTGCGGCCATGCAGACGTTTCACTTCCCTGTGAGCAAGAAAGAAATCTACAGCGGTTCAAGTGAGGCAGCACTTCCTCATGTATTTTAATGCGGTTCTACTTTCAATTTGCCAACAACTTTGGTCGCACAGCACCTCCTAAACTCCATGGTGTGACTGCGTGCGTCCCAGACACACCTTCCTTTTACTCCGGCGGATGAAAACAAACTGAAATGCAGAAATAAAACGGGCCGAATACTGAACCGTGGCAGACTACTGAGCTGAAGTCATGTTCCTTATCTACATAATTTATCAGGTCTAATCATCTGCTGCTTTGTGCAAAGCAAACACGAGCAGCGGCAGTTTACTACATGAAATAAAAACGCTCGTCATCAGTGAAGCTTTAGGTCTCTCTTACTATTTAGAGTTCCTGTAACTAAACGCTGAACATCTTCGAGCATCCCTCCATCTCTGCTTTGGTGAGCTCCGCATTACAAATTGTTTACATTGATCACAACATTAGAAACGGCATCATCTGTAAAATTCCCCCGAGGATGGTCTATTTTAATAAATGTGTGCCACGCCGTAACCAAAATAAATTCATTATTTGACATAAAACATACAATTCAAAACTAGACAGATTGATGACTCCACTTTCTTTTTGTTGCTTCTCTGTTTTACAGTAAAAACATTGGTGCAACATGTGTTTATTACACACAAACTACACTGTGATTGCATTCTTACATTAAAAAGGAAGCAGGAAACTTTCGGTCTGACAACCTCTAAAAAAACAGTCAACATGAAACAGGTGAACTCAACATTTAGTGAATTCCAGGAACTGAAGGAATAAGGTAAATAATGAGCTTTAGGTTGCATTAACACAGGAAGGCTTCTAAGGAAACAGGAAAGCACTTCTATTGTCACTGCTTTGCATCCACTGGGAAAATGGCAATGGAACCAAATGTAGGGGGGGAACCAGACCCTGCTATAAGAATGTTTTCTTAAAAAAAATATATATATATATCAAAATGGCATTGCATGAGAAAATTAATGTAGTTATACTGGGGTTTTGGTCACGGGTCATCATTCAGTAACTCTGAAACACTGTAACACAACTTTTGCAAATCGCATCCGTTCTTTAGGTTTAACGAATTTAGGTTACTGACAACAAAGACCAACTCTTAGCTCATTCTGTGTAGATTAGTTGGTTTGCAAATGCTACATAAGTGCACCACCGCGGCTTATCAAGATGTTGCCCCCCGACGTTTCTGAAGAAGTTTAACCATGGTGCGACTTATACCACAACAACCAGAGGAAGTTTGACTCCCACCCCCCCAAAAAAAGAATGAGAAAGTTTTACCTATTGTAACCTGATGTCTTAAATCCTTTCAGATGTTTTCTTGTTTTAAAATAAGCTCTTCCCCCAACGTTCATTACAATGAACCATATCCAGTCCAGCAATGCACAGGAGAAATATTTGTTAGTCAGCTGCCAATAAATGATTAGATGCAAAAACTGAAAATAATAATAATGAGTAAATAAAAGAGCAGGCCTATACAATGTATTACATCAAAAATCAAAATTGAACATGACAACAGTGGAGGGGCTCCTAGTGTTATAATAGGTAACGTCTAAATAATTAAAGTTTGACAGCGATCTAAAATAAATATTTATTTAGTTCTTTCTGTTCTATTTTGCTAGAAACTCAGACTATGAAGGAAATTAACCTGAATGATCGCAAAACAGATGCTCACACGTTTTTATAATTAAGCCCACATAGTTTAATTGTCTGAAGTAAATTGACATTCATAGACTTCTAACAGCAATTACTAATTTTCTCATGGATTTGAGACAGAAAAAAAAAATTTCGGCCTCAGTGCATTTATTTGTTACTGAGGAAGCTGTTTGCTTAACTGAAATAAATCATAACTCTCTGAATTATTAGCTGATTTTCACAGAGTTTGGTTTGTTACAGACGGCAGAGATGTGGTTTCTGATACATGACACTGTCACACGTAAACAAAAACAGGTTTTCATGGTGAAATGCATTGTTTTATGCTCTTAAAAGACAGACATGTGGCATATTAATGTATAAATACATGATTTCATACTGAAATACTTTGTTTTATACTATTAAACAAATTTTCTTTACATTGATATATGTATATTTTAATAAAGAAACAAGTTGAATTGTTAATTTAGATTTATTTCGCTTTCTTACACACACACATATATAATCCAGAGCCTCCTCTAAACACCAACAATAATTTCTTTATATTTTTGCATGCTCTGCATGCATGCACACATTTTTTTAAAGGTCTGGAAAAGTGTTCTTTAAAATTTGCAGGCCATTCCAGTGTCTAACACTACCCTGCCTGCTATCTTAAAACCCTTCGGGAAAAAAAAAATGTTTTCACAGCTTCTTGAATGTGCTGGCACTCTGTAACTACAGTGTACTTTATTTGACAATGTGATTCAGTTTGAGAAATACAGTGATAATAAATTAATAAGTATGAAATTGCGGTCCATCCGTTGGGTTTCTGCAATGTTCTCAACAAGTGAAAACACATCTTCAGAACCAATCTCAGCCCAAAAATTGTGATCTGCACCATGTGATTTACTTCCAGTGAGCTACTACCGAAAGCTGCAAAAAATACGGGCAAAGTTGCTTTCTCTGTGTTTTGTCCCGTTGGCTTCCTTGACAGCCTAGAGTAGAAGAGACCCATCCAAGATGGCGGCGACGCAGGCCTCCAGCAGGTAATGAGCCGTCTATGTATATAATGTATTTGACCGAAACATCTCCTAAGGTCATCGAGCATGAACCACGTGCCCTGCAAGTGGTGCTTTCAAGTACATGTCGTAAAACAGACACGCTAAAATGATATAAAGCAACCCACCAAGTGTAGCCAAAGTTACACTAAACATTTCTTAAACAACACCCCTGGCCATTTTCAAGGTATTCAACATTTTTATAAAAGTTGATTTAAATTCTAACGTCTGAATTAAACTCCAGTTAATGCCATTGGTGCCTGCTGGTAGGCCTGCGTATCAGCACATTCTTGATGAACGCAGTAGCACACGGTTCTGCAGTGAAACTCTGCTGCAGTATATCTTTGAATAACTATTTTATCAACTAATACACAACTCAAACTGACTGCAGTGCCTTAGCAACAGCGACACAGAATCCAGGTAAGTTTGTAGTTGGAAGGTCTGTTTACCGCCCATCTTTAACCCTTTACGCACCTTTTTAAAATCCCATTCACTAGAGAGCAATATTTTCTTTTTATTTAACCTTTATTTTCACAGGTTGGTTCACAGAGATCCAGGATCCCACTTTCATCAAAGGTAAGAGAAACAGCAGATCTTATCGCGTTTCATTATTTAGTTAGTCTTCTAAAGACTTCAGGGCTCCATCAGACAATTGAGAAGAGACTTCGACACAAAACACATCAATATTTATGTTGTGGCCAATGGACTGAGAGAAAACTTCTGCCTGCCCTGAGCCTTTCTTGTTGGCCTGTGTCCTTGGGGCTTCAGTCGTGCACATAGGATGCCATAATGTTTGAACACATTTGACAGCGCTCTCATTGAAATCATCCACCAATCCCATGGACTACATCAACAGGAAAGGCAAGCCCATTTTATGTGGTTCCAAGGTTGCTCAAAGTGCTTGTGCGCGTGCATATACAGCTGAAAATGTGAGTTACTTGTGGTTGACAGTTGCAGGGGTCCAGCGGTGTTTTTTTTTATATGGGCGAAATGCCCGAGGTGGCATTAGAAAAGGGGAAGCACAAGCACCAGCTAAATAAATATATATATATATTTATATATATAGCAGATGCTCCTTTCCTTAAACACTTTTTTCTACTGGTTTAATACACAATGCAGTCAGTGCCCTTGCTTCTTAGAATAGGAGCTTTGTGCAGAGGGCTGAGTTGACAGCACACTGCAAAAAGGGAACTAAAAGTAGTTAAAATCCTCTTGAAATTAGTGTATTTCTCATTGATTTGAGAGGATAAATCACACTATTTGCCAATGGAATAGGATTTTCGCACTTAAAATAAGAACAATTCATCTCCATCATCTTATTTCAAGTGCAGGATGTCTAATGATCTTATTTTAGTGGTAGAAATTCTCATTCCATTGGCAAATAGTCTTCTTTAGCTGTTCAAATCAAGGAAAGTGCATGGATTAAAATTAACAGTGCACATATGAAGCGGTAGAAACATTTCTAGTCCATTTAGAACATCACAGACTGTGATTATAGGTAGTTTTATTGATGCTGTGTGTTCTTAGTTAATGTATAGCTGAACTCATGTTATCAGACAGGCAAGATCGTTGCTCTGTAAAAGGAAGATCGTTGGTTAAGAGGAGGCCGCACCAGCTTTTTCTAGGGTAACCAGCATACCCTAAATAGCCTCAGGAGTGGTACTCTGGCCTGCGTTTCTGTAGAGCATGCAAGGTCACTCAGCCAAAAGTCATTATAGTGGCTAAAATGCAGTTTGCATTTGATTTCCTTTTTTTAGTTCATAATTTGTCAGTGTGATGTTTGTGCCTCTCCTCTTAAAGTCATGCAACGTGCGGCGCGACATATGACAACAGATTAAAACAAACTGTTTAGGGGTCTCTGTTGCATTAAACCAAAGCTTGTTAAATTTTTCTGTCTGACCACTGCATAAAACCAGCCTCTCGCCATTATTTTTGTTTATGAGATGGTTTGATTGTTCGGTGCAACCTCCCTGCTGTAAACTCTTTCACAAAATTACACCGACCATAAATTACAAAACACTCTCATTAAAACAAGCTGCAGAGAGGAAGGGGCTAAACGCGCTCTGCTAATGCAGACCACAGAGGAAACAGCAGCTCAGAAAAAGAAAAAACGCTGCAGACCAAATGAATGCACTCCACGCACAAAGGTTGTAGAGTAATGGTCTCCCAGGGTCCTCAGGGGCCAGGGTCCTGTGTGTTTTAGATGTCCTAACTCCAACACACCTGATTTAAATGGCTAAATTACCTCCTTGGCCTGTTACCAAGTTCTGCAGAGGCCAGCGCATGGACCCATCCATTTATTTCAGGTGTTTTGAACCAGAGAAACAGCTAAAATATGCAACAAAGCAGCTTGCGAGGACTCAAGTTGGACACCACAGCTGCTGCAGGATCCTGTCTTTATATTTAGTCTTTGAATGTCACTCAAGAGCAGCTAAATTGGCATATACCAGCAAATTAAATTAAGCTGGTTTGATTGGGTTTTATATTCCAAGCCATCTAACAAAAGATAAACATAAACTTTTAGAGAAGGCTCCAAATTCAAGGGGTGGATCAGAAAATGCAGCAAATTGACAGTAAAACACATCTGCACCATGTGGAAAATACACAATAGCTTGAGGACTTTCGTTCCCTGCTCCAAAGTCTTTTCATTGAAGTAACGTTTGTGTTTTAAAAATTCTGGAGGAAAGGGCACAGCATCCAAGTCGCTCAAGGCCCAGTTTGATGTTTTCAGGATCAGTGATCATTTGTCTGGCGTTGTGTGCAGACATATTCCAGGAAATGTTAGAGCACTTCCACTGCTGACAAGCTTTATGGAGACGCTTATTATATTTTACAGCGGCTACAAAAGTACCAACACCTGCTTTAATGACCATGGAGTCACTGTGGCTGATTGTTCAGTTTATGGAGCATCACCAACAGGAAGATGAGAGACAGCAGACCCAACAATACAGACGAACCGGAGGCCGCTCCAGCAGCCTCAGCTTCCTTTAACAGAACAGCATCTGCAGCCATGACCTTTTGAAGTGTAGCTTCTCTCTGGACGTTCTTAGTCACCCTCTGTTAGGCAACTGCGTGCATGCAGACCAGGATGTTTACTGGTCGTTTAGGAAATGTACGATTCCATCAGCTGTAACTCGTAACCTTCTAAATTAATAGAAATGTTTGAAATGTACCAGTCTGTGTGCAACGGGTAAACAGAATAGGAGTTTCCAGCATGACATAAAGATGCACATTCACATCCTGTCATGGTTAGGTTGAAGGGAATAGACAGAAAGAACACTAGAAAAATTAGAGAATGTAAGAAGAGTTGATCAAGACTACTTTAAACATTAGAAGACACTGGCTGCTTTGAAGACAAGAATAAAGAAAGGTGTTTTTTTTGGGTTTTTTTGCACAGCAGTATACTTCCTCTTCAATGTCAGACTTAAGCCTCTTCACCAAATCATTATATCCATATATTCTGGTACAAATTTACATGATGGTGAAGAAGCTTCTCCAATTTCCCGTCTGTCACAGAGATGTATAAATATGGGAAAAAGCCCAAAACACAAATAGATTTTTAAAAATGTCTGCTTTCTGTTTAAGTTATTTCTCTTTTTTTTTTTTTTTTTGGCTGTTAACGATTATTCTGTGGCTTACTTGAAAAGGAAGAACTCATCTACTGCTGGGAACAGCTGGAAGTGTTGAAAGAAAATAAACTCTTCGAAAAAAAAACTCACATGATCTGAATAGGACGTTAAATAAAATAATAAAAATCCAATACAATCTCTGTGACTGACATTTAAATACGTCTAAAATAAATTATATTTCTGCAAGAACTTTACTTTAACTGTAAATGCATTTTCAGCACATTTAGCATTCCCTGGATGCACAAGGAAAGGTTAAGTCACAGCTTTACCGCTGCGCTTACTTCAGTTGCGCCCATTCAGCACATTAACCCATAGGGGGTTCCTACGGTTTTTTTCATGGAAAAACTCAATACACTCCAATTCCAGATTAAAATTTCTCAGTCTTCTAAGCCAGATTTAGAAAATATAACAAATGTTAGGAAATATAGTGGACTGGCTTTAAATATAAAACCTCAAAAACAAAGAGTCTGCAAGGAAGAACAGAAGGATGGACACTAGAAAAGGGAGACACAAAGAACATAAGGAAAAAAAATCACAAAAGAATATAAGAAAATAAACAAAGATGGTGAGAAAGACACAAAGAAGGAAATAAGTAAACAATGTTTGGAATGGAAGGAACTAAAGAAGAACGAAAAGGTACAAAAATGGGACAAAAAAAATGGGAAAAAATAAGGGAATAGGGTACAGAAAGAAAGAGAGGCAAGTTAGGAAAGGAATAAAGAACAGAGGAAGGACAAGAAAGGAAATAAGGAAGAAAATAAGGAAAGGAGTCACATGAAGGGATGGAGATAGGAAGGGTGTGGGGAAAGTAAGGAAAAAGGACAAGTGAAAAATCATGAAGGAAAGCAAGGAAGCACATCAGGAAGGTGAAGAAACAAAGCTAAGACTAGAAAGAAGAAAAACGGAAAGAAAAGACATGAGGCTGACGAGGAAGAAGAAATCAAGGGAGAGACCAAGGAAGGATACGACTACCAGGAAGGACAAAGGAAAACGAGTTATATTGGAAGAAAGAAGAAAGGAGGTAAAGAAGGGCAAACAACATTTACACCATGAGAAAAGGAATACAGTCTGGAAACTGTGATACATTTGCAGGCTAAACAAAATGAGTACAGACATTTAAATTTGCATAGATCTTTATTTTTAGTAGAATCTATAATTGACATCAATTAAATAAAAAGGAAAAACAAAAGAAAAAAAAAACATCTTTAAATTACAAGAAAATTACAATGCACCATTCATATAGTACAAAAATAGGCCTTATTTTAGAGTTATGTCCCATGTAGGATAGTCATTCATTGTACATTAATCATAGGTCACAAATTTGTAAGGTACTGTGTGCAGCCACAGGTCAGGAACCTCGCGAAGAGGTGGGAGGAGGTCAAAGGAGTGGACTGAGACTGCTCCTCCGTCACAAAGTGTTTCGTTTCTACTGTAACAAGCATGTGCACGCAGGTCTGGTTCAGCCCTTAAAAAGGTTGGGAAACATGGGATACATTCTACTTCCTCCCTCCACAGCTGCTCAACGCATCGTTACAGACCTTCGCAAAGGCAGAGACCCGCGGATGGGTTTCAACTAAAACACCTTGAACGCCGCTACAGGAGGACGGATGGGATGAGCCGACCTGAAGGCGACACCTTCTAATACCAAACAGACAGCATTTAAATGATTGTCTTTGGTTATGCCAAAGATATTGCTCCTATCAACTACGTCTGAGCTGGCGTGGATCACTTCAGACCACATGCTAAAAGAACGGGGACAGGAGCAACATCGCGCTCCGAGTGAAAGCCTTCAAAAAAAAAAAAACGACACGAAGGGTTTCATCTTTATGATCGGACAAAAAAAAAAAAAAAAAATTAGAATCAAACTGATTTTTTGTCAGCGTTCAACAGCTTCAAGCTTTCCTGCCAGGGAGGTTGGATCTTTTGTAGTCGTAAAAAAAAAAAAGCTACTTGCTGGCACCATTAGCGAACCGGTTCTCTTCTTAGTGTGTATTTCATATCACATTGTGGCAGTGAGAGCTGCTGATGGGTTTCAGCAGCAGCTCTGGAAGCATGGGCTAATTAATCCTGCCGCCTATTCAGGAGTTTCTCTAAAAAGTTAAAACCCTTGAATGAGACGAGTTCTTCAGTTCGGAGCTGTCAAGCTGTAGTGAATACATCAACGTAGGATGACGGGAAATCAATCCGGGAGCTCTAATGGGCTCCAAAATGTTGCAGAGAAAGTGTTCGGAATGAGAAAATGCAAAGTGCACGATATTGACCAAATTGTGTTTTTTCATTATAATTCTTTAACATTCGGATTTTAACTGGATGCCGCTTCGCTGCCCGTTATCGGGGGTTTGCACAAAGCCGAGGGGGGGGGGGGAGCCGATAGGATTCTGGGACTGGAGGCCGGAGCTCAGCGGGGACCAAGCAAAGCTCGTACGGCGGTAGGCACTGACGTACATCACATAAAGCTCACAACTGCAAAAACACATGCCCGGGTCCCCTTCCGGTCCAGAAACCAGCAAACGTGCTGCGCCTTCACCTCTGGGCCGTCTGAAGGGATTTTAACGGCGCGTGACGGCATCCGTACGAATATCCCTGCATCCCTCGGCTTTACCCTTTACCAACTGTTGCCTTTTCCAAAAACACCCGTGAAGGCTTCGCAAACACCAGTGGTTCAATTACAAGCTAAAATCGATTTGTTTGTGTGCCTTTGCACCTTCTTGCCCTCAAGACGAGGAAACTGATTGTCAGTGACATAAACAGAGGAGGGGAAAAAAAAAAAAAAAAAACACAACAAAAAGGGTCTGAACTCCAGGAGGAGACGCCCCATTAGAGATGGAGAGCAAAAAACGCCCCTATTGGTTTTAGGTTGATTTAGCACGTGAATGCCAGCCATTTTCATCCGAGAACGTTTCTTTCACCCGTTTAATCTCGGTAACCGGCTTTCACGCCCAGGTGTGACCGCGGATGATGCTGATCCTTAAAGGCATTACATTTAAAGAGAGACAAGATGACTTTCCAGGGAAGTGGAGGTGACAGTCTCTGATTTACTTTCACTCTTTCCCTTCTAAACCATGAATTTGGCCCCCGCGCGCACACACACACACCCCTTCACCCAAATCACCACAGAGAAGATATGCGTGCCTAACCCACATTTAAATTCACCTCCGTAATTAAGAGCTCCTCAAAGTGTGCATGAAGCCTTGCTGTGGGATATGAGAGGTAGATAAAAAGGATGAGCAGCTGCAGTTTTCTATGCGCAGCATCATCTGCAGACCTCTCCCAGCAAGCATCAGCGCTTTCTGTGCAGAAATTTAAACAAAGAGGAAGGAAGAAAATGCAACAAAAAAAAAATCAGAGGAATCAAAAATTGCCATCATGGATTAAACAATGAGATGCTTATTTCATATGATTACAGCCCAGAAAGGAGGGGGAAAAAAAAACTGTCACCACTTAAAAATAAAATTATACTAATAAAACCTCTTTGCTGTAGTATCATTTGGAGGATGATTTCCAAGTATGCCGGCTTGATTATTCAAATCTCTGATTGGAGGATGAGTGTAGAGACACTGATGAGCTGAGGAGCGTCGACGTGGGATTTTAATCAATACCTAAGATTTGAGGAGGCGAGCTGAGAGTGTGAAAAAAAAAAAACCTAAACCACCACCTCAGAGGCCAGGTGAGTCAGGCGATGCTTCACATCCTACGGCACGTACGCGCTCCAACCCCACATCCAGCCATTAAGACACAAGGCTGGTGTTTGTGGGGCTGATGCGTTCTGACAGCAGGGGGGGGGGAGAGACTTGACGTATTGTTACTGCGGCGGCTGTGTCGAGGAATCAATCACCGGCGAGTCAACACCTGCCAGCTGCTTGGAGGGGCTCACACATGCGCCGCCGCGCCTCGGATGCTTCACCTTTCACCATCTGATGCAGGCATTAAACATCTACGGCTGGGAGCAGGAGACGTTTATCTTTCATTTTCTTGGCATTTTTTTTGTCCTGAAAATGCAGTTTACCAAGTCAGAAAATCTAAAATGATGGCAAAGCTTCTTTTTTTTTTCCATCTTGTATCGCGTTCATTTTACTGTGTCATTTCAAACTATTAAATTTCCATTTTATTTTTTATTTTTTTTGCTATTGCTGGTTATGCTTTTGACTGAACGCACTTGAAAAAAAAAATGTGGCTCCCAGCTAAAACGTGATTTTAAATCCTGATGTCAACAAATGACAATGTGGAGAGAACAAATATTTTTCAGTGCCTCATTAGGAACATTTGGGTCATTTTATTTTTTAGGTAATTTGGCCATCGGTTAGCACTTCGACGTCTTCATTAAGGGAACGACGCTCCGCTCTGCTCGTCAGATCTCGACACCCATCGTTAAGTAGTCTCGTTCATTCAGAAACGCACACTAAAAATCATCAGATGTTCTATCACTCAGGAATCTCATCTGGCTACTGCACTGAGACTATTGGGAGGAAAGGTAGGGGAGACGCTGGCAGATACAGTAAACGGCACGAATCTGTTTACTGTAACAAAAAGGAGCTGGAGGGGAGAATGAACTCTGCACCAACAGATGCTGTCAGTGATTCGAGGTTTGGAGGAAGGAGACGCTTAGACAGAAATTCACCCAAGTGTGCAGCGAGCAAAAAGCTCAGGCCGTCCCCCAGCGTTCAAAAACAGCAGCTTCCCATCACGGCTCCCGCAAACCGGGCGAGGGGGCCGGCTCCTAAAAGAAAAATGAGGATCTGACGAAGATAGAACGGATCAAATTAACTGGGTTTATGAGCGGAAGAGACTGCGAGGGGACAGCCCCGAAAGTGTCAGAGAGATGGAGACGAGAGGAATTTAAAAAGTAGAGCAGGAGGGACTTATGAAGGCATTAAAGAGCACTTTGTGTTTTGATAAAGGCAGTCCTCTCGTTGTGGACGTCAAACTCGTTCTCCGAGTCAGTGTCCAGCCCGTCGTCCCCCCACACCGTCGGGATGCCGCGGTACGACACCACCCTGCTCCCCCGCAGGCTGAAGCCGCCGCCGCCGCCGCCGGCCTCCAGGGACGGCAGCTTGATGAGCGCGCCGGAGCGCAGCTGCAGCAGCAGGAAGATGCCGGCGAAGGTGGCGATGATGGCCACGCAGCTGAGCACGGCCACGGTGATGGGCAGCTGGGAGCCGTTCTCAAGCGGGGGCTTCTGGTCCTCCGGGTCCACCATGAAGCCGCCGGGGGACTCGCGCATGGAGTGGTTGAGGCGCAGGCAGGTGCCGGTGCCCGGGTCCAGGGAGCTGTGATCGGGGCAGGACAGGCAGAACATGGGGCCGAGGCTGCTGCAGGTGACGCAGGGCGGCGGGCAGGGCAGGCAGGTCAGGACGGAAGCTGGCAAGACGTAGTTCCCCACCGTGTAGTTGAGGGGCTGGGAGCCCACCGCGAAGCCCGCGGGGCATTCTCTCACACAGCCCTGCTGAAAGAGGTAGTGGCCAGGGTTGCACTCTGCAGCGGAGAGAGAGAGAAACTGAAATCAGACATTTTCCCTCTCGTATGAGTCAAAAAAAAAAACAAGGAACCAAAATATTTCTGACAAGTTTCCAGTCAAACTTCCAGAGGAGGGTCAGAGTCAACGTTTCACAACACCAAGACCTGAACACTGAACTCCCTGACATAGAGTAACCAAATACATAATTTAAAAACAGACAAATTTTTACTATTAGACTAAAAGTCAACTTATTTGTACCTTCAGGTAGATTTAGTCTCCCACAGTTCAATAAACACCACAGACCACAGCTAAAGTATAAATACTAAAAACAGGGAGAAGGGGTGGTTAAAAAAAGCTATAACTTGTTGATCTGTGTGGTGGCTGTGAGAATAAAGCTGTTTAAAAATCTTGTTGTTCTGCAGCCAGGGAGAGGAAACCTTTGACCAGAAGAAAGAAACCGAAGCCCACAGTGTCGACGGTTCAAATTGTCAAGAGAAACCTGCCAGCAAAATACTTCTAACCTAATCTTAAGGTGACCACCACGACAACCATAGACGTCTACCAACAGGAGGTCAGTTTTAATCAGAGTTAACTGAAATAAATAGAAACAGAGTCTAAGACAGGGGTGTCAAACATACAGCCCGCGGGCCGGATCCGGCCCGCCGAACAATTTAGTCCGGCCCTGTGTCTAAATGCATTATCATTATTAAAAAAATAAATAAATAAATAAAATAAAATAATAAGAAGCCACAAAGAGCTCATCAGATTTGACTTTCACAAGTGGACAAGATAAAAGGAAGAGAATGATAAAACAATTAGTGAAAAAAACATGTACTTCATTCATTTGAAAATATGCAGTTCTTATATTGTCCACGAGGGGCGCTGTGTTTTAATTAGCAGATTAAGCTTCCGGTGTGGAAAAATTTAAATAATTTCTTAATTTTGTTTGATGTATTTTGTCATGCAGGACTGTGTTTTTAAAAAATGTGAATAATTGTTTTTCATCATTGTACAATCACTGTGATCAGTTCTTATGCATAATGCACAAGTAAATGTTTAACTGAGTAAAAGTATTGTTGAAATTGCACATACTTTTCTTAAAAACGCTGAGGTTATTCATAATATATTGTGTAAAAGTGAAAGTCATTTAATATAAAAATTAACAAGTCCACATTTATTAGTTCTATTTAATCTTGCAATGAGTTAACTCGTGTGGCCCTCTTGAGATCAGATTAAGCTGTATGCGGCCCCTAAACCAAAATGAGTTTGACACCCCTGGTCTAAGACAAAGTTTCAGAAAACATACTATTTCATTTCAGCCCTTAAGTGAGCATTTATGTCCAAAGTCCATGAATATAAATTGATGCGTCATAGTTTAACTACAGGGCTACAGAGCCGTTTGTTTAGAGGTAGAAAACGGAAGTAGGTAAGGACAGAATAAAAAATTTAAATGTTTGCAGCGAGGGTAACAAGTGATGGATTGACCCGGATCCAATGAACTTCCAAAAGATAAAGAAATCGGTGCCGACGTCACACTTCATGGTAAATATTAACCCATTTTGATGACACAAGGCGTTCTGCGTCTGTCCTTTCTTACTGTAGCTCACATCCGTCTCATTGAAACAACGGCTTTCATAAAAAGATTATTTTCTTTAACACTACAGTTATTTCTCTCCTGCTTTACGGGGGAATATAAAAACACATAGCAGCTGTGTTAATTAGTTACCTTACAAATACTTTTTTAAAGTGGAAGTTTTGTTATTAGATCACACAAAAATGATCTAGAATTGCTTTTTTGTAACTTTATTTACAAATGATTTTAGGTTTAAGCTGCATGAATGTTTTTAATCAAAGCTTTTTCAACTAATTAATGTATTCTTTTAACAGCTGTTCATTAGACATGACAAGTTCACTGCAAAAACTGACCTAAAAATAAGTAAAATGTTCTTAAAATGTGTGTTTTTGTCCTTGATTTGAGCAGATAAATTATATTATTTACCAATGGAATGAGTATTTTGACCCCTAAAATAAGATAATTACACATCCTGCACTTGAAATAAGAGGATGGAGTTGAGTTGTTTCTATTTTAAGTGCAAAAATCTTATTCCATTGGCAGACCATCTTCTTTACCTGCTCAAATTAAGGACAGATGCACTCATTTTAAGAACATTTTACTTATTTTTAGTTCAGTTTTTGCATTGTTTGAATTATTTCTAGCCTTTCGTGAAAACCAGGATCGAGGATCGTAACACTTTTGTTCATTTATGGAAAATTTTCAGCTAAAATGTTAAAATCTGTGACTCACGTCCACAGCTTTAAACAAACCACCTAAAATAACAAAGCCCGTTTGTCTTCAGTGGCATCAGCTCCTCGACTGTTTGTTTCTCTATCTTTTTATTTTTAATGATGAACTCTGCTGCGTTGTGAGAGTGTGGCGTGTAAAAAAAACAGCAGAGACATTCCCAGATGAAGCAGGTCTGGGCACTAATCACTGCCTACAATAATCATTTCAATGTGGGAGCAACAGAAAACAATCTGCTGCAGCATTTTATTAACTTGGGGACGGGAGGGGGGAAAAAAAACCCCCCACATAATTATGATTCAACTACCATACAGCACTCTGTGCCCGAGAAACACAATTATCATAACATTCTGTTTGAGATGATGTTCAAATGCATGATAATTGCATTCAGTCAGCGCCTGTGTGTCAGCATGCATAA
This sequence comes from Fundulus heteroclitus, assembly GCF_011125445.2. Taxonomy (NCBI): domain Eukaryota; kingdom Metazoa; phylum Chordata; class Actinopteri; order Cyprinodontiformes; family Fundulidae; genus Fundulus; species Fundulus heteroclitus. The sequence goes on from NW_023397031.1 coordinate 27,487, forward strand.
CCTTCAGGGAGCCTGCAGGGGTCAGACTGTCTCCACGCCAGTCACCATGTAGGTGGATTCAGACGGGGCTCAGTGGGAGCACAAGACCTCACCTCCAGCGATATTTGTCTTAGGTAGGAAGAGCGGTGAAGAGATCCAAATTGAATTTTGAATAGTTAGCAGAGCTGAGGCGAAGCTTATTTGATCTCATCAGAGGTTAGCTGTTCACTTAAATAATGAGGCTGAGGTCAAGGCTGCATGCTGGCAGGAGTGTGTGGTGAAGATCTGAGTGGGGCTGATGGGACACAAAGCCGGCAGGTGCAGCCATCTCATGTTTGGCTGCAGTGCACCGCATGGTTTTCACACCGACGGCCCTTTTTTGGCTGCTCTATCCACCCTCTGGCTGCTGCTGGGGGAGAGAAAAACGGGTCTTACCGATGCAATCCATGCTCAGGTCCAAAGTCTTGCAGTTGTCACTGCTGGACTGGGACTGTTCAGAGGACTTAGAAGACGGCGAGCTTGTGCCGTACAGCACCAGGGTGAACTGGGTCAGGGTGCCTGAAATGAGACGAGGGGATAAAAACAGAAATCAGAAGTAGGCCTGTCAATAGCTGTAAGGCGGCTCCAGCCCTCCCAGGGGATTCTGGTAATTGTATTCTCTTGATATTCCTGCCAGTCGCTCAGCGACAGGAGACACACTTTTAAAAACAGCATGGCACTCCTCCGTAAGTTCAGTCACACTGCAAAAACGGAACTAGAAATAAGTAAAATGTTCCTAAAATTTGTGTATTTGTCCTTCATTTGAGCAGGTAAATAAGATGATTTGCCAATGGAATGAATTTTGCACTTAAAATAGGAACAATTTATCTCAATCATCTTATTTCAAGTGCAGGATGTCTAATTATCTTATTTTAGGGGTCAAAATACTCATTCCATTGGCAGATAATCTTATTTACCTGCTCAAATCAAGGATAAATACACTACCTTTAAGAACATTTTACTTATTTTTAGATCAGTTTTTGCAGTGCACTAGGAGTGTGTCCACAAAACAAACAAAAAAAGCATAAAAAATAAAAATAGAGAGTTTAGTAAATAGCTCCTGGCTGATGATGAATGAGTGAGGCCAACAACCAAGATCTGTTTTCTGGCAGATTGATTTGTGCACGGAGCTGCTTTGTTTGGTTGATCTAAGATCCAACGGCAAACATAAAGGCACCTTTTCGCTATAACTTATGCCGCCTCGTGTCCTCGTTGCACTTGTGACCTAGAAACTGTTCCCTGCCTACGATCCTGAGCCAAATGCTCCAATCCCTCAAAAAGCACCTTGAGGAAATGAGAACAAAGGAGGCTTCAGGAGGAGCTTAGAGCAGAGAAATCAAGGGTGGATCCTTTCCTTTGGATAATTGGTTTCTACAGTTCTCCCAGAGACGAAGCAGAAATACATTTTAGCACGATGGAAAAACGCCCGCAGGTCGTTTACGTCGCTGTTGTAACGCAGACGAACAAAGATCAACAGGTAAACTGCAGAGCAAAGACACCTCGAGCCACTTGATCTCTAATCGCCTTGCTTTGACCCTCTTAGCTGAAGCGTAGACACAACAGATTACAAAGTATTAAACAATTTTAAAGAATAGACGTTAACCGATCTAATTTTGCAGAGAAGAAAGAACGGCGCTTTACCGTAGTCTTTTTCGTCGGCAACGTTCTCGATCTCCAGCCTCCACACCCCGCTGGGGTTCTCGTCCCAGGAGTGGGTGGTCATGAAGGCCCAGTCATTGAAACCCTCCGACGAGTAGTCGTGAGGCCTGCGGGGAAAGCGAGCAAAGCAGCCGCGTTCAGAGGTTTGTTGACTTGTAACAAACGCGTCCTCGATTCTGGCGTCACCAGGTACCTCGGGTGGAGCAGGGTGGAGCGCGTGCCGGCAGGACTGACGAGGTGGATGGCCAGGTTCCCCCTGCGGTTGTAGGTCAGGGTGAGCTGGGCCTGGACGTGCTCTAATGAAGTCACGTGGCTGTCGGAGCCAAAGCAGGCATCCACGTTCCTGTCGATCACCAGACGGCTGCCAATGTTCCTGGAAGAATACGGCAGGAGCAGAACCCGCACGTCAAGTCAGGTGCAAACCTCATCTTTGCTTGTGTTGTGTTTTTTTTCACAAAGTGTTTGTTTTGTCGTGTTTTCAGAAAGCAGATAGCTGCTGACTGTGTGAGACGGTGAAGAGGATTATCGCCTTAGAACCTGTAACACCGCCCTTCTTAGGCAGGTAAAGCATCCTACACACGTTCTCTGCTTCACCTCAAATCCTCTTAGGAAATTAGACACATCCACGACCACGGTGGAGCGGACAGCGGCGCGGGGCTTCGGGCCGCACAGACGGCCACATTAACAGCTGCAGAGATTCTTAGACTTCGCATGTCGCCTCAGAAACAAAGCCTGCCCTCCACACTAAGTCCAAACAGAAACACGTATTTTAAGCACCCTTATAGGATCGCCTGCATTAAAACACCTTTGACCCGTAAAGCAGCTTTAACACTGGAGAAGGCAGCTAGAGGCGGAACTTAAAGCACTGTGGGGGAGCGTTAACATGCAACTCTGTCACCTGTTATTAGCTGTTTAGTTTATTAAAGTCAGAATGAAAAAAAAAATGAAAACCAGAGCTGTGACCTACGTGACGAGTTCTGCTAAAAGGGAGTTGTTACCTTCCACAGTCACCACGTGCTTGCTGTGGATCAGAGGCTGCTGCTAAGTTTAACACAATCGCCTCGGCTTCCTGAGAAATAACCCATTACAGCTGGCCCTAAGGCTACCTGACAGGAACTGTGTCGTTTGTACAATAAATAGGATTAACTGTGCCCCATGTATGTTGGTCTGAATGTGAACATGTAATGGGGTGTTTTCACTGACGTCACTGGCCAACTTCCGGTCCGCCATATTGGGTGGCACACTTCCTTATCTCTAGTTGTCTTACACGTATTATCGTATCGCGAATGGATAAGTACGCCAGCACGCTAGAGCGACCAGATAAGGACGTATATCTGAGGAAATGTTCCGTGATCGACCATATGGACCCCTATGCCCTCCACGGTGCCTTGTTTAGCCGTAATCCAGATGATTGGCCAAATGTAGAGCACGGCGACATAGTGCATTACCTGGTGTTCGGTGAAAACCCTCTGCACACTCTTGAGGAAATGAGAGCTTACAAGGATCTAGAGGCTCACAACCAGTTCACATCTGGTTATGTACATCAAGGAAATCGCCATCATACGTGGACGGGTGAGTTTTAATAAGATGGTAAAAATGTAAACAATCCGACGCAAATGTGTTGCAAATGTGTTGCACCGCCCGCCGCCGGCGGGCGGTGCGCGAAGGCGCTTGGCTGCAAGGCCGATCGACGCCGCTCGCGGCTTTAATTATTTAAGCAGAACAATGACCAGTGCAAAATTAAGTTGTATTTACCGTATTGGCGCCGGTAGGAGCTGCAGATCATAAAGCCAGCAAACAGTGGGAACACAGCAACTCGTTCAAAGGTAAGCTGCGCTCAGACGAGCTGGCACATGCTAACCGTTAGCGCTAACAACCACTCGCGCATGTAATGTACTTTTAACTTGCTGCTATGTGTTTCAAACGTTTAGAACACACTCTCATTGACATCGGGATACTGTGGAAAGTTATGTTCGGTCTTACAGCCGCGATCCAAGCGAGCCGACGATCTCTTTATCTCTGTAACTCGTTCAAAGGTAAGCTGCGCTCAGCCGGGTTAGCACATGCTAACCGTTAGCGCTAACAACCACTCGCGAATGTAATGTACTTTTAACTAGCTGCTATGTGTTTCAAACGTTTAGAACACACTCTCATTGACATCGGGATACTGTGGAAAGTTATGTTCGGTCTTACAGCCGCGATCCAAGCGAGCCGACGATCTCTTTATCTCTGTAACTCGTTCAAAGGTAAGCTGCGCTCAGCCGGGTTAGCACATGCTAACCGTTAGCGCTAACAACCACTCGCGAATGTAATGTACTTTTAACTAGCTGCTATGTGTTTCAAACGTTTAGAACACACTCTCATTGACATCGGGATACTGTGGAAAGTTATGTTCGGTCGACTTACAGCCGCGATCCAAGGGAGCCGACGACTCTTTGTTATCGCTAACAGTTGTTCTCCGTGGTGGCGCCTCCAGGCAGGAAAGCGGTGGAAAATTAATCTGTTTCTATGTTTTTCCCATGGCGATCATGTGTTGCGCTGTTACAGCCCACAATACAGCAACGGTTTACCATGGTTGAAATCAAGTTAAGGTGAAATTAATCAAATTAAAACACGGCTGAGAGAGGGAGTACAGTATGCGGTAGTAATAGGCAGTAGAGGCGGCGGAGGCAGTCAACACGGCAGCCGCGGAAAGTAATAAGTCATGACGCCCAAGCCCTATTATTAATATATTCTTCTTACATGTTTTAAATACTTAACAGTTAATTACCTGTGACAAAGTGAGCACCGCAGACTCTGGCGTATTCCAGCTTAACACCGTCCAAATCGGACCTGGATATCCGTGTCAGCCATAGGTGACGGCGTTGTTCAGACAGCTGTTTTTTTTTTTTTCACACTGATTCACTATTACGGCTGGTAGGCGATAGAAAGAGCGTTGATCTCCACCTCCACGGGCCGTGCAACCAACCATTAAACACGTTTTCCCCATTGTTCACTTCCAATACTGCCTAAGGCGTCATACAATGCAGGTCAACGGTGCGAAACGACTGCCACCCAATATGGCGGACGCGCTGAGTAGTCACCTGAGCGTGACGTCAGCTGAAAACCCCCTATTAGATCATATTGCTATGAACTAAACTGATCTGAGTTGGAATTGCATATGACTGCATGTGAATTAAACTTGTAGAGGTTATATTTGCTCTAAATTAGTGCTCTATAAATAAACCGTGTACTGGTGAGATGTTAAATCAGATTCTTTTTCTGTAATCATGTTTTTATTGGTGCCATTATTTTCAAAAGCCAAAACCTCTGTCTCCCTCTTCTGCCAGTGGGAGTAATTACACCCTTAATGGACGTGATGGCTATGAGTAAAGTCCTAATATTACAACGACTGACATTACAAAACTATGATTATGTCGTTGTGATATCAAACAGTGAGAATTCAATACGGGGCATCAAGCAAATATTCTATGCTTCAAGTTCTTTTGTTTGTTCCTGCTTCACGCGTTTAAAAAAAAATAAATAAAATGGAATCAGTCAAAACTAAAAGAAGGACAGAAGTCGGTCTGAGCCAGAAACTCATTCCTCTTCCGGTTAAGTGTTTGTAAGGTTTATCACAGCAAACAAAAGATAAGTCTCAGAGCCAACCAAACGTGAAGCTTTGTGATGCTGCGGCTGGGTAACCGGGGAGACACAGGAGGCTGTTTCTGGACTATAAATCATCTGCTGAAAAGCTCCAAGAGAGCGTCCAGCTCATCCACCTGCTCTTCTCTCAAAAGGTAAATCTGCTCTCTTTATCCGCGTGATTATTAGCAATAAATCCTCCGTAACACAATATGCAAACACCCAAATTCGTTTCACATTCACAGCTGCTGAAGAAGGCAAGAAATCCAGCTTATAACAAATCCGACTTTATTCAGTGAGGTTATTCTAGTGGTATTTTCTCTTTAAAAAAAAAAATCTATTTCAAAACATGAACCGAATGAGAGATCTCAGATTGCAGAGCTACAGACTGAAGCTACTCCGCAATTCAAAAAACAAGCCTCTTTTGATGTGTTAACACATGAGTCTATTACCGGAGTACATCACTATCACTAGCTGAAATAAATGCCGGCAATTATGAGCAAAACTGTCATTTTAACCAGACACGACGCTGATCGTGCGGCGCGGCCTGTACGTAGCGAGTGGAGCGCTGATAATAGCGTAAATCCTTCTTCCGATTGTTTATTGTAAATCACGGCTGATAAAGAGAGTCGGCTAAAAACCCGAAATGGAAATTGAATAACCTGCAGCTCCCAGAAGCCTGGACCATCTGCTCGTCGCTGCAGTAAAAGGAGAGACGGAGCTCAAACCCAACGAGACGAGTGACAGCGAGCGCATAATGAACAGAGGGCGTCACGCGGCGTCTGGACCGTGTCACCGGGAAGAAGGGCGGAAAAGACGACGGCTGGAGTGTGATACTGAACATATAATTGGGAGAGGCCCGAGTAGACAAATATTGGCAGAGATCTTAATGACTGCCACTAGGCTAGCGAAGGTGAAGACACAACGCGTCACTGAAATGATGCATGAAAGCGTCTCATTCGCACGCGTACTGGGATGAAACTTTAGACTGACCGGATAAACAGTCCTGGAATGAACCCAAAGCCGTTTTACATGTGGCGTCCGGTTCATCGTTTGGTTTCTGATGGCTTTTTTACCAAAAGGAGTGTAGCCCAGGAGCCACGCACCGTTCAGTACTCGTCCGTTCAGCGCCCTTCTCTCCGTTACACAGAAAGTTTGTGACAGAACCGCTGTTTTCACATAAAACATGGTAGCCGCACATCGTCTGGATGTTTTTCTGGCAGCATCAAAGAACTGAAGTATAACACTGCAAAAACAGAACTTAAAATAAGTAAAATGTTCTTAAAATATGTGTATTTGTCCTTGATTTGAGCAGGTAAATAAGATGATTTGCCAATGGAATAAGATTTTTGCACTTAAAATAGGAACAATTCATCTCCATCATCTTATTTCAAGTGCAGAATGCCTAATTATCTTATATTAGGGGTTAAAATACTCATTCCATTGGCAAATAATCTTATTTACCTGCTCAAATCAAGGACAAATACACTAACTTTAAGAACATTTAGCTTATTTTTAGATCTGTTTTTGCAGTGAACCCGTATTAATTCAGTCGACATGCAGCTACTCTTGCTTTTTTTTCTTGTAATCAATACAAAATGCACACATTATTGCTACAACGACCGCTGCCAGCAGCAAGTTAGGCTACATCACATCCACAGTGGGAACCAGCTTCACTTTTGCAGCAGCTGATAACGAATGTGTTGTTGTTTTTACTTGGTTTGTGCATTCTGGTTTTTTATTTTATGTCTGTTAAGTACGACGGAGTATTAGGGCCACACATGAAGGGAAATTTTTTTTTTGCCATGACGAGATTAAACTCGACATGTCGACTTTAAAGTCGCCATGTCGACATTAAACTCAACATTTCGAGAATCTCAAATTCAGAACTGCGAACCCGGGTAAGCATCACTAGGGAAAGACGTTACGTTATTGGTATTTCACCGCTTCCAGTGATGATTGTACAGTTGCAGCACGGCAAAGACTACCTTCACACTTAATTAAAACGCAGAGACTGCAGCTGTGGAGCGCGGTTGCTCTTTTCTCCAAACTTTGGAATGTCGAGATTAAAGTCGCCACGATATATCAACTTTATTCTCGAAATGGCGAGTTTAAAGTCGACATGTCGAGTTTAATCTCGTCATGGCAAAAATAAATTTTCTCTTCATGTGTGGCCCTTATACTCCGTCGTAGTTAAGAGCTGAAATGCCGTCAGTAGTTTAGCACGGTGTCATCTGTGTGGATGTGCGGCGCACCAACCTGGGCTCTCTGAGAATGGAGATCACGCACTTCCTCTGCGGCCCCACGTTCGTCCACGTCTTCGCCAGTGATACGATCGCTCCGGCATCGAGCAGACCGTATCCGTACGAGTGACTGACTGCAGGAAACGAAGACAGAGCGGAGACGAGTTACATGTCAGGGATGTCGGCTTCCAGAAACTCTGCTGGGTCCAGTTTAATTTTCCACTTTGTGTACATCTTTGGGTTTCATATAACCTGACTGGTAGGTTCTTGTGTCATGAACACGTTTTAAGATATCTGTTTGGTATAAAGACTTGTGTGATTGTGCTCTAATTGTACTTTTGGACACAGTAGATCAAAAGCCCCTCAACTCTAGACTGGAGCATGGGGCGGGCATCCAAAGTCCCGTCGTTTGAATGTTTCATGATCAGCCTTTTAAACGCTAATCCTGCTCTTACAACCTTGTGCCTGGTTGGCTGCAATGCTTTTTTTTTTTTTTTTTTGGGATTAGTTGGTTTCCCATTTTTCACTTACAACTGGAACCAAATGCCTGCAGCCGATTCCTAACTTGTACAACCTACAAAGAAAAAGAGCCCATTTCTCCAATTTTAGTACCCCGTCTTTGGCTGGATTCCTTTATTTGTTTTTAAGCCTCTTAAAAGCTGCGATTCATTTTATCTGTCTGAACCGCTGTAATGTAACGTACCGTCTCATTCCCTCCGGTCGGGACACCAGATGCTTTTACTTGTTCCAAAGATGCGATCAAAGCTCGGCGAGATGGAGATTTTTTTCTGCTGGAGCTCCAAAAACGGAGGAATGCTTTGGCTTTGCACATCAAGCAGGCACCTTTTCACACCGTTTTTTAAATCTCTGCCAGTGTGAATTAATGACTGTGTCCTCAAATTCATTTGCTCTCCTTGTCCTACTTGTTTTAATTCTTGCATACTTTTTTTTCACCTCCCCTGTGCCTGTGTCTCTTATATTTAGTTCTAATGTGCAGCACTTCAGCCAACTATGTCTTATTTTGAAGTGCCAATATTTAATTTACAGCATGGTGAACTAAGAATGTGTTTGACAATGAGGGAGTTTTTTTATCAATTAAAAGTTTCTAATAATTGATGTAACCAGCTCTTAAAAACAGCGCAGATTATTCTAGGTACACTAGTTTATAATAAGCATGCTTGTTTCTAACATCTCTCAGAACTAACCACAGATTTCCTGTGGATGTAGGCTTTCTCAGCTCGTCTGTGCCTTCCTGCTGGTGCTGGATGATGGATGAGAATCTTGCTTAATATCTCAGCTTTGAGCACAGCAGATATCGTGAACACATCTCAACCTCCGTTTGTAGAAATGCAGCCCTAAACTTTGTAGCCCTAAACCCCCAACATGCTTCACTGTTGCCTGCAGATATTTGGTGCAGCTCTATGACCGTTTCATTGAAGGGGGGGAACTGCCTTCTGCTACGGACAGATTTTTTTAATTGTCGACTCAAGAGTGCACTGCAAAAACGGATCTAAAAATAGGTAAAATGTTATTAAAATTAGTGTTTTTGTCATAGATTTGAGCAGGTAAATAAGATGATCTGCCAATGGAATGAGTATTTGGATCCCTAAAATAAGATAATTAGATATACTGCACTTGAAAAAGGATGATGGAGATGAATTGTTCCTATTTTAAGTGCAAAAATCTTATTCTATTGGCAGATCATCTTGTTTACCTGCTCAAATCAAGGAAATATACACACATTTTAAGAACATTTTACTTATTTTTAGCTCCGTTTTTGCAGTGACAACCTGCTGCCATTTTCTTCTGCGCCCGAGATACGACGTTTTTATGCATAGTTGAGTCTTGCGGCTTTTTGTCTGCAACTCTTCCCTAAAGCCCACGTCTCGTCAGACTTCTCCGGAAAGCAGAGAGGTGTTGGCTGAAAATGAAACAACTGGATGCGTTTTTCCCCTCTGCTGCATTAAACTTCCTAGGTTGACCACTGCCTTTTCGGCTCAGTGTTGATTCACGACTTGATATTCTTTATTTATCTTGCTGTTTGTAAAATGTTACAACTATTCGTTATATCCAAAGCATTCTGAAGTCTGGTTCACACGGCAGGATTTTAAACTAGTCGGCCGATTTTCAAAGCCTGAGAGACACCATACGTTTTTTTTTTTCCTCTCTGGGAATCCCTCACCTCGCTTTCTGATTGGCTACACGTCATATTTGACAGACTGGCGTGCTCGTTTATCGTCTGGAGACACCACACACAGTAGGAGATCGGGGCGAGACGATCCAACCTGTTGACTATCCCCAATTTGAGGTCGGAGCGGCCCTGATCGCTCTTAGCACACCACACACGGCAAGATAATCTCTTAAGATTATCTTCAGAGACACGTCGATAATCAGCTCCTCTCAGAAGAGAAGATCGGGGCGAAAATCCTGCCGTGTGAACCAGCCGTTAGTCAGCTTTTAGTTTGGATCATTGGGCCTAAGAGGCATCTCCTATGTGCAGAGAAAAGGAAACTTGGATGAAGTCGCTGTACCTCTGCGTCCAACTCCATTGACGGTCCAGTCGTTCGTGAGCAGGTGGGCGGGGCGAGAGGTCTGCACAACCAGATGTTGCATGTCCCTCCAGGTGAGGTGTTTACTGGAACGAATGGAAATGCAGATTAGCACATAAATGCTAGCACATGCAACGGCACACGCTCTGGCTTATAAATCTAGTCGAAGGCTCCAAAGCAGATCAAAGAGTTACGCTTGACAATCCTTGCTACAGTTCTAACCTGCAGGTGGACAGCTAATTAAAACAATGAGGTCCCAAGCCACAGCATCCAGGCAGTTTATTCAATCTGAAGCCGGCATGTGTTTGAGGTTTATTTCTACCCTTTGGCAAAACAAAACAAAAAAACTGACAAAAGGCGGCGTATAATTATTCTTTCCTGAAAAATGGGACCTTTAATCTGGCAAAGAAGGGGTTAACGCAGAGTCTGGGATGGATTTGTCTCTCTTTCATTAACTTCATACAGGCTTTAAATTCATTATGACTTTTTATTGTGGATTTGGTTCAAATGAAGGCTTTTTTTTAAGTAACTTTGGGTAAATCCTTTCTCATCGACTTCACTTCTATCTACCCCCCCCCCCACAATAATCTCACTCTGCTGCAAGACTAATTACTTCCATTCAAGCTTGTGCTGAACATATTTTATGACCATCCATTAGTGCTGGGTGACCAGATAAGATTGATTAGTGCTCCGAGGTATTTGTAAAAGCAGTTTAATTATCAGGCAGAGGGTTTAAATAACTTCATATTTGACTAAATAAAAAAAGGGGAAAATAAAAATCTTGTTAAAATGAATGCGTAACAGGCAACACCAGCAGCAGCAGCAGCGACTTAATCCAACATGAGGGCTTTAATGATGTAGCAGCAGAAGAGGATGAATATATTAATATTTTTAAAATAATCAGACTTTTTTTTTTTATATGAAACATTTTCCGTCAGGGGTTTTCCTCCCATTTGCCAGGAACTGATAACAGGTGAGCATTGACTCAAGCTGCTTAGAAATCTCACTTGCTCAAGCTAAAACAAAAAAAAAAATCCAACTTTAATTAAACAATGAATGCACATCTTAATGAGTTTGAGACATACCCGCTTTCTTTTCTTTCCCGTGCATTACGCTGATTTGAATCAAGAAATTGTGAGTAAGTAAGCAGGAACTGGAGTGAGTCAGTGGGCCTACAGCGCAGCAGCAGCGCAGGTCCAGATTCACAGAGGAGTGGCGATAAGCACTTACTTGGCTTCCAGGGCGAGAGCGATGATCCCAGCAGCCAGCGGGGCGGAGGCAGAGGTGCCGGTGTGGGAGTCGGTACATTTGGATTTGAGGTCTGTTGTTATCTGAGGCAGAGAAGCAAAAAGCGTAACAGATTTCTCCAGTCTTATGGCGCTTTGAGGACGCATTTGTTGACTTACAGATTTCTTCTGCTTTGGTTTTCAGATCTAACTAAATTTAATATAAATTTACTTAAGTAAATACAAGCAGCAGTACTCAGATGATGATTTCCTTTAATGAAGAAGAAAAGGCTATCCAAACCGACCTCTAAAGCTAAGAACCGATTTTTCCCTTAATACATGATATCAATCAATGAATACTTTTGTTTATGCTCAGGTTATAAATGTGTTTAATGATGTGATGAATGCAAACAGAAACGCACAAACAGAAGAAATCTTTAAGGAGGAGAATATGTAACCAGAGCACTTTATATTATTGTCTTATAAATCTAAATGTTTTCAGGCAACACAGCAAGGACACTTTCTATATAATGAAATATTAAAAACCATAGACATTTATCAGGAGTAAACTTTTGTCTTAAAGATCTTTTGTCACGATTCCTTTCAAACTCCTACACCCAGATAACTTGAGATCATCCCCAGTTAAATGAAGAAAAAAAAAAAAAATCCTTTACCCTCCACCATATTTTTTTTCATTTGTTATCTCATACCGCTTGTATTTGCTAGGGGGCAAGAATCATCTAATGCATAAAGAAGCAGAACGTTGAGAGAAAAGGGCCGGCAGCTGAAAAATCTAACCGTGGGAAGCATGAGCTCTCCTCCTCTTTAATAGAGACTTTTCTTAGACTGATCTGCTTCAGCAACACCCCCTAACTGATTCACAGCGGAGGGGCTGTGGATTCCCTGGGCAGGTCCAAGATGTGAGTGTCTCCCAGTGCAAGAATAAAAACCAAGCTGCTGCAGAACCAGAGAATGCGTTGAAAGAAAACAGTCTTAAATTATATATATATAAATACTTGTCAGAAGTCTGACATGCAAAAAGCCTGCAGTCCTGAAGAATAGCACAAAGGAGGAGGTCAATCATCATTACTGAATAACAAAGTAAAAGATATTTCCACCAGACTTTATTGAATGATCATTTTAAATAATAGCAAAAAACTGTCATAATTATGCACTGAGAATTTCTAGTAGCAAACCTCTGTGTCAAAACAAAGCTAAACAACATCTTAATAAACACTAAGATATTCCCCCTGGTGTAACCTCACAGACGCCCCCCCCCTCCCTCCCTCCCTCCCTCCTCGTCTCCAGCGCTCCGTTTCAAACTTCACGAGTGACATCATAATTAAATCAGTGCATCACAGACACATTAAGGGACCCGCCGCATGTCATGAAGTTGTCGTCGGCCGCACGTCAAGCCTTTCGCGCCGCATGGCTGCATGCTATAAAGTGAAAGAGTGTGTGTGTGTGTGTGTGTGTGTGTGTAAGAAAGAGATTTAATGCTTGTCACAGGAATGTTAAGCAGAAACAGATTTGATGGATGGAGCTCCAGCAGTTTACTCTGAATGCTTTAATGACTCAAAACAGCATGAACAGAAAAGAGGTCTGAGGAGAAGTTACTTAACACCTGCATCCATGAACTGTGTGTTGCAATGGAGAAAAAAAAAATTACTAAAAAAATCTTTAATCTGTTAAATATTCAACTTACTTGCAACTAAGGCAAACATCCAGAGTGAAGATGTTTCAATTTCTTTGACAGCAGTGTAGAATTATGATTACCAAGTGAAGCTGGGTGGCTGTTTTCTACTCTTAACAAGAGCCTAAATTGGAGCTGCATTCATTAGAGAAAACATTTGCATGAAAAAAAAATAAATGTCTCTGCAAAACTGTAGATTTACATGTTATTTAGGTCTGCAGCAATCCTTAAATTGGCAATAATCAGACCAAATGTATGGTATGTCATTGCTTAGCTGAAAACATTTATTAACCCGTAACAAGGATATGCCAAAGAAATTGTATATCAATTTATATCATTCATCCATCTGGGTTTTTTTTTTTTTTTCTGATTTGAAGTCTGCATCCGGTTTAGGCAAATTCTGCTTTCCCAAAGGGATACAGAGGCATTTCCAAGACATTCAACAGATGTAATCTGTCTGCGTTTGCTTCCTGTCAGTCAATTTGGACACTCCTAAACTGAGAAATGTCTAGGAGGCAGCTTTACTGGATGCAGGAGCCCATTTAAAACTGCTCCCTTCAGTTTAGAGGAAAGGCAGCTCCTCCCTAATGATTGTGCTTCTCAGCATCAGCCCCTAAACATCCTCACAAGAGCAACACCCTCGTGTAATTCCACTGTAAATAGAGAATATATCAGAGGTTTAATCTCCGGCTCTTTTCTCTACTTGAATTTTAATTGTTGTGCAGCACTTTGGTCAACCAGGTGTTGTTTTAAATAAAAATAAATTTGGTATGCAGGACTAAGCTCACAAACTCACAGCACGGCGACTGTCACTCACCAGCCTAACCGAAGATGCAGATCATATGAACCAGTCCCAACTAATATCATATTTCTATAAATTAGAGCCACTGTCCTCCAAATTCCTGTGTGTGAGCATAATTTCCTGGCTGCAGTGGTGCCTATAGGCGAGCTGCACACGGCAGTAATGTCCGACTCCAGCTGTGGGTTGGCTCCGCTGATCAAAAGTCTCAAAAAAACAAACATGGTGGGCAAAGCGTCTGACTCACTGTTAAACAATTCTGGTATGAAAATGTGTTCAAATTTCTCAAATGCCGAAGTGGCCTAAAGTCTGGAAGCACCTCAGATTACCAGTGTGGTATCCGATCCAGATTAAAGCGATCTCAACAACTTTGCAGGCTCCACGGACAAGAACAGAATGAAACAAACTGTTTTCGTTCCCCGTTTCTTAAAAGTGAATATTATCTGCTAATATCTTTGGGGATGGGAAGCTGAAGCCTCAGATTTTGCACCGTTAAAAAGGCTTTACGTTGAGCGCCTAGTAAATGAAATATATTTTTTTTATTTACCAGGTTGCTAAAGGAACAAATGTACCTGGATTTAAAAAAAAAATAAAAACCTGATGCCTCCACCTGGTAAATATTTCAGATGTAAAAGCAGGTCCTCTTTTCTTTCCCAGCAAAGAAATGAAGGACATAGAGAGAGAGAAGCCAGTGCTTTGTGCAACAGGAACATGAAGAGGCAGACAAACGCAGAGGACACGCTGCACTTGGCCACAACTCACAATCTGTTTCTCATTGATGTTCCCCGAGCTGTAGGTGGTGGCGAGGGTGGAGGAGCAGGCCTCGCTGTACCAGGGGACGTTGCCGTTCTGCGTGGTGCTGCTGATGGACAGCGTGTAGATGCTGTTGGTGTAGCCGTCGCAGTTGCAGCTGTCCTTCTCCCTTCCTCCGTTCCCAGAGGCCCACACGAATATGGAGCCCAAACCTCCACGACCCTGAGGGACAGAGAGCACAGTGACGTATAAAAAAATAAACAATACACTAAACACACATCGGTTTATTTAATTACCTCGCAGACCAGCAACAGAGACAGGGGAACAAAATACCAATCAAACTTTAATAGAAATACCAATTACAGGAGGGTGAATGTATTCCAGGACTCCCCTAAAAAGAGGCCCTATTAAAACTCAGCGTACGTCGCAGGGGCCAAGGTGGTCACTCAGTAAATTACAAAGAGCTAAATATGGCATGACAGAAATGCAATACAGAACGGCTCAAAAAATGACAACAGCTCATTATAATAAATCATCCAACCTCTCAGCCTTTGAAGTGCAATAATTTTCATCTAAGAGCTGCTTTATTGTATTGAGTGGCACCATCTCTCTCTCTCTCTCTTAGTGTTGATCAATTCCAGCGATGCGCCACCCACTCCGCTATCTGACAGCGCTGTCACTGTGCCAATTATCTTAGTAGTCGATGTCAGCGCTTCCAATCAGCTATATGGCACATGCTTTGAATCCTACAGTGCTACAGCAAGAGACCGAGCGAGCAAGCGGGCGGGAGGGAGGGAGGGAGGGGGACAGTGTGGGGCGTAATCTGGATTCCTATAATTCTGTTGACTTGTTCATTTCTCATGTAGTCCCATTGTGCCGGACGCAAAGAGCTGTGATCAGCAACAAGACGGCTGAAATCACAATCTGCATCATTTCTTGTTTAGTATTCAGACTGTCTTGCTTTTATATGCTGACAGATTGGTTTTCAAAATTAATCTTCTGAAATCTCAAAGTGTGTGAAATATATATATATATATATATATATATATATATATATATATATATATATATATATATATATATATATATATATATATATATATATATATATATATCTATATATATAAAGGGGGGGAAAAAGGGAAAAATAAGAAAGAAGAAAAAAAAGGGAAAAAAAGAAAAAAAGAAAAAAAAGGAAAAAACGGAAAAAAAGAAAAAGAAAAAGGAAGAAAAAAAAAGGGAAAAAAAGGGGGAAAAAAGAAGAAAATAAATATATATATATTTAATCATTCTAAGCTGCAGTGAAAGTTTCTCACTTAGAGGACATTTTTTTCATACTAAGGACCTGAAACAGGTGTCCTTCAGCTGACTACACGTAGCTTTAAAAGATTGGTGAAGATGAAAAAAAATCTTCTACCGGTGTCATTTTTTTTCTCTTTCATTTTTCAAGATTGTCTTCAGACTTTAGTTTTTAGAGGACATTTCTTCCTATTTATGATTGCCAGGGTCAAAAGCTGCTTTGTCCCTCTCGCTGGTGTCCTCTCATGCCTGAACAGTTCAATTACTTACTGGTGAAAGGAAGCAACACGGAGGCAGTAAATAATTTTGCGCCACACAGACACAATCAGACACTTATACACCCACCTCTGTGACTCCTCGGAGAAAGGCGTCCTTGGCCAGTTTGGCGGGTCCATCGACTGTTTTGCCATCGTCCTCTGGGCCCCAGCTGGCGCTGTAGATGTCGATATGTTGGGGGTTCAGACTGAGAGACTGGGCCTCCACCATGTCAGTCACCTCTCCGTCCAGCATACGCACACCTGGAGCCAGGGGGACATCAACCCATTCTCTCTTAACTTTTCTGCTTATGTCAAATGTAGAAATTATTGTTTTATTCAAAGTTCGAATGCAGACAAGTCCCCAAGTCTGCTTTATAGTAAAAGGTCCAGGTCTTCAAACAGGGTTAATCCACTTTTAGAGGAACATTGCATGACACAATCTCACTGACATACATTTGTTAATAAAAACTTAGCCAAGATGCAGAAGCAGTGTGTAAAAAGCTGATTACATATTTAATACTGTCATCGCGACTAAGAGGATAAGTAGCAGCCAGGAAATCCGATTAACTCATCATCAGCCAGTGAGAACCTCCATAAAAAGGCCGAAGTCTTGCAGTTTGCTGCATTGAGGTGCGTCAACAAAATGACAAGGAGTAAAAACATCAGCAATCTTAGAGGCGCAGCTGCTGCTGCTTATAAATCGAGGAAGGCTTTTATAGGCATTTTAAAACTATTTGGAGCCATTTTATAGATACATTGCAATAAATTAGGAAATCATTTAAAAAGAGTTAATTTACTCCGGCGACTCGTTCAAAAAGTGAACCTTGTTCTTTGTACGCAGTGATGCATTTCAAGCCTTTAGTTCAGTTATTTTTGATTAAACAAGAAAATTAAAAATTAAAAAGAAGCTGGCTGCTCTTGTGGTGATGCATCATACTAAAGGAAAGTTGAGTGAAAGGAAGATCTGCGGTAGAAAACTGTGCCTAAGCTGGAGGGACAACCATAACATTGCCTGCAAGGGGAATTCCTGTAGTATTTGTGCACTCACAATCACACAAAGCTTCATCTTGTCCCACTCCCATCTCGATGGTTTGGGCCAATCACGTGGCAGTATTACCAAAATAAACATGGCTGCTGCTATCACGTCCGTTTTGTCAGAATCCACAGTTTCTTCTTTGGGAGAAGAACAGCAAGAAGTGTCTTGACCAGCACAAAGTTGCTCTGGTTTCTCATGACGTCTGCTGCTTACATTTTCATTTGATATCGTGATTGGCTAAAACCAACCTTTGGTAGGCGGGCACTAGGTGTCGCTTTGCCCAATGAGCACAGAAAGTTCTGCTGAATGTCCCTCCTTTCCCCAAACGGATTCGATGGGAGCAGAACCAGATAGATAATGTGCAGAACGTTGAGTGCTACACATTATCAAGCTGGCTAACCAGGTTAGGACAAACTCAGTCTTATATAGATTGTGAAGCAAACCCCATTCAGGAGGATGGGGGTGATTTATAATGTTGGACTGAATCATTTTACATTCAGTTTGAAACGTATGGTCCAGAATCTGGAGGAAGAGTGGAGAGGGACCGAATCCAGGCAGCTTGAGGTCCAGTGTGAAGTTTCTCATAGGTTACCATGAAATGCACTGCTTCATTTCACTGTGGCCCTAGCCAGAACATTTTAGAGCACCTCTATTATTCAAATTTGTTTTTATTATTCATCAGAATTAACAAAAAGAAATTATATATATATATATATATATATATATATATATATATATATATATATATATATATATATATATATATATATATATATATATATATATATATATATATATATATGAAACTATGTGGTATGAGCTTTACCCATTGAATTAAACATAATCAATTAACTTTCTTGCAAACTTTCTTATGTGCAATACTACCGGTGCAAATGACTTGTTACATGTGATGTTTGGTAGGCTTTAATGTATAACGTGCCATGTATTACTGCTCTGTGAGTTATGTAATATTTGTCCAGTTAGTTGGTGCTGATGCCCTTATTTGATATAGGTTTTAGCGACTGAGATGCTAAGTGTCATGAAGAGTGGTGGGGACTCTGTGATCAAAGAAAAATCCAAATATTTGGGATAATGTGGTATAATTGCAACAGACATCACAGATGCATGTTGTACTACCATCATGAAAACTTACAAGGAATAAAAACCATTAAATAAATTTTACAATAGTTGTTGGAGAGGAAGTCCAAGCCAGTTAGTGAAGATAAAATGCTGCAAAAAAAAAAAAAAGTCTTCATAACCTACGTCTCCCACTCTCTCGCTCTCGGTTAGGGTGTTAAACTCAAATGTTTGATAGAGTTGCGGGAAGAAAATGTGCTTGAACATAAGATGACAGGAAGGCTCAGCTTTGCAAAGCTGTGCATGAACCAACCGCAGAACTTCTGGCAGAAACATGTCCAACAATTAAAGGCTGGCCCAAACTGGGTCATGGCAGGAAAGTCTTGCAATGACCCAAGGTCCTGTGTTTATGCAGAAAGTTGCTTTGCTTTTTGACCGTGATGCAGCTCAGATGTCAAAAACCTAAAATGTTTCCACTGCGGTGTTGGAAGTGCACATTAATATATTTGTTATAAATCATGTAACCCTCATGCGCGTATGTGTAAAGAACCTTCAGTACTGCAGGAAATACTGAGAGTGTACATCTGTTATGATTTCAATTTGGAGCCAGCCGTATAATTCAAACAGAATCTCTATTGATTTTTGTCTGTGCCTGAGCTGGTTGTAAAAGAAATACAAAAAGAATGAGATCAGATGGATCACGAGTGAACCATCTCCTCAGGAGGAAAGTAGACATCTGAGACCAAGTATTCATCAAAGGGAAGAAAGAAAACATTATTTGACTCCCAGATGAAAGTAGAGCATAAATTGGATCAGACCTAATTTTAGAGATGCAAACAAACAAGGCATTGTTAATCATTGTAGTACAACTAAAGTACATTTATAAGGAGAACCAAGAGTCGCAGTAAAGGAAAATAACTTTTTTTTTTTGTTAAAAAAGCAAACAAAACAAGAAGCTGGGATTTTTTTTTATTAGGTGTGTCAAAAACAGGCTCCCGTATGTGGATTATAATAAAATTTCCCTTTAGTCCATCTGCACCAACTTGTGAAAAAAAGTTATGCATCTCGTACATCACCTTTAATAAAAGATAATATATTTAGATTTGCAGTACTGAAGTTATTGTCTGTCGCTTTCTTTTCCAGCAGCACAGTAATGAGAAAAGTGCATTTCAAACTAAACAAAATGTTTTTCCCCTGGAAGCCCACTTCCATTAACTCCATTAACTTATTTTTTACATTTTACCCCGTCTGTCAGTTCAGTGCGTCTACACCGCGAGGTACAAAACTGTGCTGTTTACATAAATTAAACCTGCTGATGCTGAGCGGTTTCTCGTCCTGCAGGGAGTTGCTGCTTTAGTGATCTGGGGGGGAACCGACCTCCTACCACAAGAGTCCAAAATGTGATTTATAAAAGTAAAATCAGACTAATACAGGGTTAATGTCATATTATTTTATAGCATTATCTAAAAGCTAAGTCAAGCCACTCCAAACTCTGTGCAATCTTATAAGAGATTTAATTAAACTTTGCCAACCCTGCCTCCCATGGGTGTTTGGTGAAAAGCGAAAGGAGCTTCAGGTTTAAAAATAAAAAGGCTGCAATTTAACGCAATGCAACTTGTTAACCTATTCCCAATGGCTCTGTCACAGTAATTACAGATTACACTTCCGAAGAGTTACTCCAAAACTGTATGAAAAGTTGTAACTGTGATAAATTTAAAACAAGTTTCACGTTTACTCAGCTTTGAAAGGTAACAGGAAGTTTTTCAGTCGTGGTAGCGACTCAGTGTCCTACAGCCGGAGCTTGTGATTATTTCTCTCTGAAACTGATGTAAAATACCTCGCAACTCAGAGGAAGCCGGCAATCATCCACAGAACTAAATGATTAAACCCTGCATTGTGTGTCCCAAAGTAACATTAATCATGCTGTTTTTACATTTCAATCTCACAATGACTGGGTTGTGATTATTTAGCTTTGCATCCTAGAAACACAGAGACTGTGATGTTGGAATATCACAGGTTAAAATTCAAAAACTTGTCTTTGATGACTGAGTTAATTTAAAATTAACAAAAAATAGGAGGTGTCAATGAGTTTAAACTGTCAGGTAACTAATGTGGGGATTTTCAGCTAGTAAGTAATGCTTTTGGTAAAAAAAAACACCACAACGTGTATGACTTGCATTAGTGTAATTCCCCCCAAAATAAAGTCAAAGAGCCATTAACCAATCACAACATTTATGTGGAAGGTACCGATGATGCTTTTGTGCTGAAGGTTGTTTGAAGTGTGTGGCCGTAAAAAACTACACCGGCTATTCCTGCTGAACATCCGACAGAAACTGAGAGACGAGAGTTTGACAATGCATTAAAACAAATCGAATCAAAGCATTGTGTCATTTCAGAAACTACACCTCAAGGCTGTTACCACTTGCAAAACCAATACACTTACAGCAGCCTGCCAATCCTCACAGCTGCGGCAAAGCTTAAAAAGATTTAGATGCACGCTGTGCCTGAGAAATACACTGAACAAAAAAAATAAATAAAAAAAAGGCAGGTGCTGCAGGATCAGTATTTCATTTCAGCATGCGGCTGTTCAAGATGAATTCAAAACAGAAGTGTGATTTAGCTCCGTGAAAAAAAAAATCATTCCCCTTACCTCCGATCTTTGCATTGTAGGCCACACCGACCCCGCAGACCCCGTTGTTGGCCACCGCCGCCACCTCTCCTGCACATCGGGTTCCATGCCTGGAAAAGGAGAAAGAAGAAATCCTTATTCTGGTAAACGTTGTGTCAGCCTATTGACAACCGTTTACTGCGTGTGCAGCCACAAGAGGGATGCATGTCATTTAAAAAGGTTACACGAGAAAAGATCTCTCCCTCCATGAAGCTGTACAGTGAGACAACACAAACTCTTGCAGACAGGTTCTTGGCACGGATATGGTTAAACAAACAAATTCATCGATGAGGCCCATCCATTGTGCATTATCTCCAGCTTTGTAGCATTAGGAACCTTGGAATGCCTCGAGCTTGTATAAAGAAGGATGTCGTGAATTAGGCTCGCCGTTTCTATTAAACACGAACCCCTGCGGTAAGAGCTAGCTCCAGGCACCCCGCTGCAGAGATCCAAAAAGGGTAGATGATCACGCCGCAGTCAGGTGAGCTACGCTTCCCTGCCAGATGGATACACAAGTTTAATGCCCTCCAAACCCAGAGCACAATCCCCCCCTCTGGACTGCAGCCATTCCTAGACAGGAAGGCTGGATCCAAGGCCAGTCGTTCACTGCTCAAGAAACATTCAGAGCCAGCCAAGCTCTGCTGAGACACTCTAATTCACAAGCCAAACCAAAAACCAAATAATCAAACACAATATCAGCACCCAACATCTTCCACTGATAAAATACCCTGCATATAATGTCAGGGTAAGGACATTTAGTTTGTGCTTTAGCTTGTAGCCTGCCAGTAGGGCCATTACCGGGTATTAATCAGTAATGGATTGTGCTGCCAGAGGTGCATTTTGAACTGCACGACGAAAAAAAAAAAAAAAAAAAAAAGAGAGGTCTGAGCAGGTATAACCTGAATCATCAGGGACATCTAATTAGAATCACGGCTTCTGGTGATATAGAAAAGCTTGAGTATACCGACATAAGGTCATAGTGCTGTAATTCATTTGCCATTCCCCCGAGTTTTCTTAAGACACTGCGGTGAGCTCAGAGGGCGAAGGCTAATGTAAATGCCACAATCAACAGCAGCACCAGGACTCCAATATGTCGCAGGATGTGATTTAGAGGGAGACGAGGCTCGACTGAACCATGCAGAGAGGAACCTGGATGAAGAAAAAAAAATAAAAAAATACATTCACGCACAAAATATAATACGAGTCATTTTCCACTGGGCTTTATCACAACATTACTGGAAATGCTAGTTCATACTCTTTGGGGTATTATGTGCCTCTGCACACGTTTTTTTTTTTTTTGTTGTTGTTTTTTTGCGATGCAGCTGATAAGCAGAAGCCAAGGTGTCTGCGATCAGATGCCAGGCGTGCACAGACATATTCTTCTCGCCGCCAGGAAAACACTTCTCCCAGCTACCTTTCCATAGATTCATTTGTTTATTCTGTAGGTCGATGTGAGGAATACAGCAACACGTCTCTACGCCCCTATTATGCAAAAACGACTTGCATTGTCAGTACACTTGAACTAATTATCTCGAGAGTGATAAAAATAATCCAAGGTGATATCTTCTAACTTCTCCCACTCGTCGTTAAAGGCCAAGGCAAACAGGAGGAATACATCAGAGTAAAACACTTTAATTAGAGCCCTATTCTTCAAACAACCATATAACAACCACGGTTATATAAGAAATATGCCAGGGGATGACAACGCCACTAATCATCCGGCCACCGCAGAGTCCGAACCGTTACTCCACTGAGAACCTTTAATGTGCTGGAGCAGATCCATCATCAATACAGGCTACTGGTGAAACGAATGAGTGCAGCTCTGGCTAGAAATCAATGACACATTGAATACTGTCATTGTTAAGAAACAATGCCGACATGGAAGCGTGCCAAAATGTAAGAATATTACAAGGCTGTCACTTCTTTTGGCTGGGCAGCGAGTGGACAGTGTAATGACAGCGGCCCAAAGTAAAGGGTTTCAGGAACGTGCTGAACCACAAAGCCAGAAGGAAATCTGTACATGTTGGCATTGATCCTGTAGTCTGTAGCTCGCCACCGCAGGGATGGAAAACCAGTCCTTTAAAGAAGATGGAGAAGTATACCAGTGCTGTAAAAAATATATATTTTTGGGTTAAACTACGTTGAGATCTGGAGACCAAAGGGCGCACAATAGTTTTAATTAAAAATGACCTTTAAATGCCAAAAGAAAGCCAATTATCTCACTGTAGGAGCACAGGCTATGGGTTTTCTTTCTTTCATTGTTATCTATCGCGTTGGTCATAGAGGGAAGGCTAAAAGCTATAAATCAGAAGCGGTCGACAGGATGTGCGTTTATTATGATTCCCCCAAAGGACGACTAGTCCTCCGACAAAAAAAAAGGCAAGACAGGAGTGAGGGAAATTTCTACTGCTCTGTGGTGACTGCACGTTGCACAGGATCGTCACAGGATGCACACCGGTAAGTATGCGGCGGTGAGCTGCTGGGTGTGAACAGTTAACAAGTCACCCTGCTTGATTTGGAAACATCAGCCGCGTGGTTTGCTTCATACATGAAAAAGTTCTTCTGAAAAAAAGAGAAAATAACTACAACATATACTCAAAATTATCTAATTTGCATCACTTTGAGCAGCTCATCACCCCCTACTTGCTTCATTATACATCGTTTTAGTTTTATACAGCTGGGGCTAGAATTTCCGAACCCCGTTCGGCCATAATTGGTATAAAACCCGCAGAGAAACAAACAAAATCATTGTTTTAAGGAAGTGATTTCATGCCAAAAACAAAACAAATACGACAAATCCTCATTCCACTGTAATTAAGACGGCCGTTTTCATAATTCATGCAGACAACAACTAATTATACAAGAACCAGTATGGATGGCCCATTTTCTGACTTACGAGCAGAATAAGTGCACCGTCTGACTAAAAAGGTCAACACATTTTCTTTTCACACTATAAATGTTACCCCTAACATCCTGATGACAGCGGGAACAGGAAGACAGATGTGGTTTGTAGTGAGACACCTATGTCCTCACACATTCACAGCCGAATCTCGAGTAGATCAAGGAAAAAGAAAGCAAAACCCTTTTCATTTGATTTCCTATAGATTGTTAGATTACATATAACGGCACATATATTTCTTGCCATAAATGATGACAGAACGAGAAAAGTCTTGTTGTAAATACATCCAGAACCAGTCTAATGGCGGACTCTCAGCACAGAGCATGACTTGTGTTACAGGGACCACTGCTGACTGTGGTAAGCCGTATTTCTAGCTAAATAAAGCAAACCAACAAAAGCCTAAATTAATTTGTAGCAGTGGTCCCCAAGGACCGTAACAGGTACTGCTCATTTGGTACCGGGTCGAAAAGACAGAACAATTAACTTCAGTTATTTCATTTTTATTTATTATCCGGTTCTGAAATGTGCTTTTGTTTTGAAAAATGTCCAGATTTGGTCCGTTAAGACGCAGGTCTCCGTCTCGTCACCAGATGCACTGATGGCGTCATACTTGGAGGCTAACCGGATCGCTAAGGCTAACAAGCCTTAAACCCAAAAATACTGTTTAAAATTAAACGGTCCGTGGTGCTAAAGACGTTGGGGACCGCTGCGATTAAGAATATAAATAGGAGGAAATTGGCTGTTTATCAGAAAATCTGGGGGCAAAAGGGTCAATATCAACATGAGATGGGCTCGCACTGATCCAAACTTGGTACTGGATTCGATACAGACATCATTAGTGGATTTAACATCAGCTTTAGGCCACCGATTTAGGCCCCATGGTTCTTTGTTGCTGCAGGTCATATTTTGACAGATTTTTCTCTGTAGATTTTAGCTTACAGCTCCACAAAAATGCACATTTTAGGAGTAAAATACTCACATTGATCTTAGAAATTATTAGCAAACAAGTTTGTGTTCAAGAGAAAAAGAGACCAGATCCGAGCTTCGATTTCATCAGGAAAGCTAGTTTGAGACATTCAGCCTCTATTTAAAATCGATCCGAAAAAATCTGGAAACTAGGCAGGAATATTTTTGACCTCTAAAAATCACAGAGAAACTGCTGTTATAGTTAATGCTAATGAGTCTATCAGAGCTAAATGTATATACCCCATTGCACCTTTTCCTTCTTTTGGCGCCTTCTTTTGATTATTGAGCCGATGTGACACGTGAATTTCTCCACTGTGAGATCAGTAAAGTCTATCTTATCTTATCTTAACTGCGCATAAAAGTTGTTAACACATGTTTTTAAAATGTTTTCACTTCTGGTCTGGTGAAACATCTCTGCTCCTGAGTGACTGATGGTCTTTTACAGCAGTAAGGCTGCCACAGATTCACGTTATTGCTGGATGTAGCGCAATTTTACCAAAGTAGAATGTGTTTGACAGCAGAACCTTTTTTTTTTTTTTTTAAACTCCTGTTACGTTCTGACCCCCGTCACTCAGCGGTCTGTCTCCAGACTCGGCAGCTCTGTGGCTCATCCACAATATGAATATAAGCATGAAAGGATCCTTCCAATGCTCATTCTTTAATCAGTAAAAAAATGTATAAATACAGCAGAAGATATGGGCACAATCTGCTGCAGTGTGGCGGACAGTGCCTTCGTGGTTGTTAAACACAACACAATACTACAACAATAAAACCCAAACACTAAGCATGTAGGTTAGTGTTCTGGATCAGGATATTTAGTGGTCAGATTATTTAAATGCAAACAAAAAGATAAGATCTTCATATTTTGGCTCCTGTTATTCACTCTCAATGTTAAGTCTTGGCTCAGCGAGACAAAGAAGAAGAAGAACAGAAATCCTTTAAGTAGGATTTGATTACTAAGGATTATGTTTATTAATTTTTTAATGCCACATATAAAGATGTATGCCCAGCGTCTTGCGTTACGGCTGGATTACATTAAAATAAAATTAAATAAAATCCGCGGTTGCTGAAGCTGTGGCTAGTGGCATTTGTGGTTCATTAGTTTGCTGGCTTCACTAAACCTCAAAGGTAAATCTGAACAAGTGTTCTGCTCTGCTCATTCTTAAGTCTGTTAATGGGTCTGCCTGTTAACTAATTAGCTGCTCTGCAGCACTAAAGGGCCAGTGATTTTTAAACTCCAAAGTAAAGAAACTCAGCCTTGAAAAGAATAAAATAAATGAAGCACGTCCCTTGTAGAATCAGGCATCACTTAGTCGCAGCTTTGTGAAATCTTCCTGTATTTTCACTTGTTTTTGTATGACTGTTAATCATGTCTGAAACAAAGACTTTATAATAAACTGTACAATTGAAACGACAACAGCCGACATTTATCCAAGATCATGGTTAAACTTTTTGTAGAATCCTTTTACCCATTAAAAAAAAATAAAGAAAAAAAGCATTTGGAAAACCATCCAGATGGGATTCAGAGAAAACCCTGGAAAGAGCCACATCTAGATTTCATGCCGCCTCAGATACACATGAGGGTGAAATGGTGTTCCCAACTGCCTGCATGCTGCGAAAGAAAGGCAGCTTTATGGAAGCGAACAGAGTTGGGCTTTCAGAGCAGAACAGACAGATACTGTCTCTCACATACGCTTACGACGTTTTAGGCCCGCACACAGGTGGTCTGCACATGTGTCCGCACCAACGGTACAAACACTTGGTCACACATGTACAAACACATACAGCTGTTTGCCGCCGAGAGCTGGTCCAGCCGGCTGGACGGCACAGAGGTCTGGGTGGCACCAGATAAGAGCCGGGGCGTGTTGGGGAGGGCTGGAGAAACCACCACACTGCAAAAACAGAACTTAAAATAAGTAAAATGTTCTTAAAATATGTGTATTTGTCCTTGATTTGAGCAGGTAAATAAGATGATTTGCCAATGGAACAAGATTTTTGACCTTAAAATAGGAACAACTCATCTCCATCATCTTATTTCAAGTGCAGGATGTCTAATTATCTTATTTCAGATGTCAAAATACTCATTCCATTGGCAAATAATCTTATTTACCTGCTCAAATCAAGGACAAATACTTTAAGAACTTTTTACTTATTTTTAGATCTGTTTTTGCAGTGCATGAACCCCAAGAAGCTTGTTTGATAGGATGAAATGCACAGGAGGGATGTTTTATGCAGGGGCGGTTCTAGACAGGGGCCAACAGGGGCCCATGCCCCTGTAGAAATGGTTCTGGCCCCTGTTATGGCCCCTTTACTAAAAGCATGATGTTAAATAAACTTCTCATAATTATTTGCAATGGCAAAGAAACCATAACTGATTGGACACTTTGACCAATATTATTTGTTACCTATACAGCTTTACTCTAAAAAGAATTTAAAACTTAAGATGTTTCACGTTTAGCTTTAGCCGTATTGAGCAGGGGTCAAAGTTTTCAACTGCTAGATCAGGGGTCTGAAACTTGCAGTTCCAGAGCCACAAGTGGCTCACTTAATAAAATGGCAACATTTAACTGTGTAATAATATTGTTTTTAAATTTTTTTGTTTTGTGCCCCTGTGAAAAAACACTGGTCCCACCTTGGCCCCCCAGGTAAATTTGGTCTAGAACCGCCACTGGTTTTATGCAATCCTTCTCGAGGAATTCCATAATGTAAGGTTTTATTAATGGTAGTGGGATCCTTTTCAGGGGCACCGGTCAAGCAGTCTGCATCAGAGAGCCATGGCTTATTGTTTGTGTTGTATCCTTATTAATCAAACGTTTACTCCCGGGCCCCGTGTCAGCCTAAACAAATGAACTATTTTTAGTAAGCTTACATTTACAGACCTACAATCATCCTACCCTCGCTGCTAGATATCAGACGAGCATTGTTACAGCGTACACGGGTGTTATCTGTGGCTTAGAATACACCTCTTTTTCCCCCCCGCCAAAGTCTAATCTTCTCCGCCCATCGTCAGCAATCATGCTGAGCCTCTAAACTTAAAAAGGTTTCCCAGGCCAGCGGCCAACAAACAGCAGATTACTGCAAATCAGAAATTAAAGGGAAGGAGGAGGGGCCGGCGGGGTGAGGGCGAGGGGGAGACGAGTAGGGACCTTTCTGAGCCAAGAGATTTGCTGTTTCATTAATGCTGATGAACTTAATTCAATCCAATTCTCTGCAGGGCACCATGGTGGTGATAAACAAACCCTAATGTCATCTGGAGACAGCGGCGCAATAATGATGTTTTCTACACGCAGTACCTTTATACCGGAGCAAATTTACTCACGCCACTGAAGAGACTTGGTGGCGCTGTGATGTTTAAGGAAGCCAGACAACTTAGTTTAGAAAGTAGCAAAGAATTAAGATCTTTTTGCAGAGAACCCATGCAGCCTTTAAGGTTGCCGCTCAGTAAATTAGAATGGGACCGAAAACCTTCAGTATTCCAGTAATGCAATTAAAAAAACCTCAGTATAGTGTTTGCTTATTTACGTAGTATGTTTAAAACTCTTATTTATGTAAATTGTGATAATTATGGCTCACGGCTAAGTGTCCAATAAATGTAAAATACCACGCAGGACAAATACAACAGGATTTTTAAATCAGAAATGTTATGTTACATTATAGGCATGTTATGGCCGTCACAGGCATGGAAAAGACTGCTGACCTGAGAACTGTCCAACAAGTAGGGTGAGCCACTAAAGGTTTGATCTATAGAAGCTGTCTGCTCACACAGTACGACATCCAAGCATAACAATGGACGGTTTTTCTCACTCTACTGAGTTTTCCTACTGTTCTCCAATTTGCGTTGCTTGTCATTTCAGCTTTTAACTTTTTGTTCTCTCTCTTTTATTTCTTCATAGTAGGTACACCTGGTCTGGCTGTGGCATCATCCAGAGGAGACAGATCACCCGCTATTACCATCTAATGTAGAACAGATTCCTGGATCAATGTGTGCTTCTGTGCTTTTTTGTCTCTCTTGTGTCTCTGCTCTGTCTTCTCTAACCCCCAGTCGGTCGAGGCAGATGACCGTTCATACTGAGCCCGGTTCTGATGGAGGCTTTTCCTTCCCGTTAATGGGGAGTTTTTCTTTCCACTGTCGCTTCATGCTTGCTCAGTATGAGGGATTGCTGCAAAGCCATGGACAATGCAGACGACTCTCCCTGTAGCTCTACGCTTCTCCAGGAGTGAATGCTGCTTGTCAAGACTTTGAAGCAATCAACTGGTTCCCTTATAGGACATTTTTTTGACCAATCTGTATAATCTGATTGAATTTGACTTTGTAAAGAGCCTTGAGATTGCATGTTTCATCAATTGACACTATATAAATAAAATTGAATTGAATTGAATTAAGCAAAGTGTGAATTTTCCAGCCACAGGGATGCACTGCTGGTGTCGGTTCATTGTGTTTTCTCAAGTCCAAAGTTAGTGCAGACAAAATGCAGAAGATTTTAGAGCAGTTCATGATTCTCTGTGCCGCTATGCGTTAGGGAGATTCTGATTTCATTTTCCAGCAGGAACTAGCACCTCTTCATACTGCCAAAAGTCCTAATACGTGCTTTGAGAACCATGGTACCACTGGGCTCGATTGGGCAACAAACTGGCCTGACCAGATCCCTGAAGAGAATCTCTGGAGTAAAGTTAAGAGGAACAAAAGAGACACCAGAACCGACAATGCAGACTTCCTGAGCTTCCTTAACACCTCAGCGGTGCCACAGGCTCAGTCCCGCGCCATTTTCATGCAGGAATTCAAGCAAAAAGAACCTCACAACCAAGCATTTTGCATACTATGCATTCTCATAATCATTAAGAAGAAATAAACACTTGACCCAACTTATTTCATTTGTAAACTATTTCCCCGTTTTAGATTGTATCAGTATTATAAATGTAATTTTCAGTAATGACAATTTACGCTGATGCACCTGTATTTATTCAGCAGCAGATTATTGGGCTTTTTTATTTAGGTATGGGTGACGGTGATCACTCCACAGTGTGATTATTGCAGAAACTGAACAGTAGAGTTTCCTCTCACCAACGTCCCACGCAGCCACATTTACAGAAGCAAGAGCATAGTGGGTCAGGACGTTAAAAAAAAAAAAACACACACACACACAGAGAAAACAAGAGCATGGTAGAAACAGCGATGAGCATGAACAGCTACCTGTTGTCATTAAGCTGTGTGTACCGAGGCGTAGGATCAGGATCAGCGTCATTCACGTCGTAACTAGCTTCCGGGTCCTTTAAAAAAAAGACAGCAGAGCGGTTTGGGTCAGGCGCATCTGTTAATCATTCTTTAATTTATGTCATGACAATCTGCTCCCTTTCTACCTGCATCTTAGCCGTGGACGCCGGACATACTCACATAGTTCTGCGACAGGTCGGGATGGTTCTTCTCTATTCCATCGTCCAGGATGGACACCACCACTCCTTGACCCGTGTAGCCCAAATGCCACGCAGCTTTGGCGTTCAAGTCCCGGTGGTTGTTGTTGTTCTGAGGACGAAGACGGCACACAAATAAAACTTTAGATGTCGTCGCTTTATCAAAGAGTACCGTTTGAAATGCTTCCCCATGAAACCAAACACACCATCAATCTAATAAGTAGTGATGGCAGACACTGACACTTTAAGGATACCAGTATTGTGTTTGCCCTGTCTACACTTTCTTCTAAAGAAAGCAAAGTAATACTTAAGTGAAAGATGGCACACAGAAGGCAATCGACTTGCTTTTTGACATTTAGCTTGACCTTTTTATCAGAAGCCACATGAAATGGTTCAACGCTCCTCCTCTCAGCGTTTCCCCCATCAAAAAGTAATGTGTGTGACGCGTCATCTAGAGCAACTCTCTCCTAGCTTTCAGTGCGGTACCGGGCGGATCTCGGTTGATCACACAGTATCAAATTACTCTACGACCTTGTAAGGTCCTTGACACCCCGACCATCAAGAAGACAAATCAATTAAAACTGAAAGCTGTGATTTGCAATAAAGAGAATTAAAAAAAAGTCCCTTTTGCGGATGCATGTTTTATTCTGAGTGGTTTCTGTCACGTAGGAGCATTTCCTTCACCTTTCCAGCAAACTCACTAAAACTTTGCTTTGAGCTGCATCTGTGATTTATCTATTTTCGTCTCATTAAAAACAAATTTAACCAAAATGAAGCTCGTTCTAATATCAGATGCCCAAAATTAGAGTTATGTCCATTCATAAAAGACTCCTACATGAGGCACTATACTGCGACAAGAGGGGTTTGTCCATTTATTTACACTTCTGAACAAGGCGAAATATTTACACAGTATACAAACAAATACATCTTAGCTCATCTTACAACTCACACAAAGAGCTAATACGCACTACTACCTTACATTTACAGTGCTTTGCAAAGGTTTTAAAGAACATTTGCACCTCAACTTCAGCCTTAAATTTCTCTCCAACTTTATCTTTATTTATCTTAAGGCGTATTAGAGAAAAAGGTGCTGACTGCATATGCACATCACTCTTTTCAGATGTCTATTTGTCAAATATTTTCACATACATAAATAAGCATGTAGGGGGTGATGTAGGGGGTTCAAAGTGATGCAAATTAGATAATTTTGAGTACATGTTGTAGTTATTTACTCTTTTTTTCCAGAAGAACTTTTTCATATATGAAGCAATTCCTCAAGCTGTGGGTTACATAGCTGAACAATAATTAAAAAAAAAATCAAAATGAATGAAAATTATATATTATTACCTGTATCAGAAGACGCTAAAAGTATTACTGGATTTCAAAAGGAGCTTTTTTTCAGCTTACCTCACAGAATATCACATCAGTGCTAAGTACTGTGATCTTGCCAGGATGGGGGTAACAAATACTAATTCCACAGGCAGGTTGTGGCCTTTTACTTATTTTCTTGTCAAAGTACGACTAACTAGAGGGTCTGCTTCCTGCACTCTGTGATTCAAGTCTGTTTTGCATCACCATGAATCTTCCTCTGCCTGAAGCAACCTCACAGTAATTGAAGAGCGGAGCCGAAAGTCTCAGGAGTTGTTACCGCTGCTTTTAACGGCCCAACGTATCAGTGGCATTCCAAATGTGAAAATCAATCCAATAAAAACAAGACTACTTCAAGATAAATTGCACCCCCGTCTCACTCTGCCTTCTCCATTTGTTGCTGTGCCTTTTTATGAACTGCAGCAAACCGTCGGTTCCTCTGAGCCAGCAGATCAGAAGTCAGAGACTTTTGGTGGTACGCCACTGCTGATTTTTTTTATTTTTATTATTAGATTTTTGGTCACGCGCTGTTGATACTCACCAGGTACCACTGGTCTCTGAACTTGGGATCTACAAATTCTGTAGCGGTATCCCTCTTTTTCCTCTTTTTGGACACCTGCTGCTCTGCCCAAGTTACCTAAAGAGAGAGAGAGCACAAACATACAAAGAAATTAGTAATTGCTTGTAGGGGTGGGTATTGCCAAAGAAGTCACGATTCGATTCGAATCACGATTCACATGCCACGATGCGATTCTTTCACGATGCATCACGATACCTGAATTATTGCGATGCATCGCAATGCATTGTGATATTTTCACTGAACACTGTTAGAAAAAAAATAACAGCCATTACCAGTGGCTGACTGGCTGTGTATGATCTGGATAGTGTCTTCAATTTATACATAACTGAAAGCAGCTGAATTCATACATAGCTGTATTTATTGAAACGA
Source organism: Fundulus heteroclitus (assembly GCF_011125445.2). NCBI lineage: Eukaryota > Metazoa > Chordata > Actinopteri > Cyprinodontiformes > Fundulidae > Fundulus > Fundulus heteroclitus. The sequence goes on from NW_023397031.1 coordinate 59,979, forward strand.
CTTTTGGAGGTATTGCCATGAAAATAAACATTACTGTAACTGGACACAAATATTACTATTACTGGAGTGGACACACTGACAAAAAGTGCTTAGGATTTATAAAACTTAAAATAACAAAATAAGGATAATCAGTGCCGTTTACATGGCCTCAATGGTCCTTTAAACCAATGAAATTAAAAAACATTCAAATGTATGCGCATGTGTGCCTTTTTAAGTTTGTTGTGTTCCCACAGTATTTCATCACGATGTAACAGTGTTTGCAAATTACGTGCGTCATATCAATTTCGTTTTTACCTTCTTTGTTTCTAAAGCCAAAATGCGTCTAAACATCTGACTTGACATGTGATGGAGCTGGGTGAATTTTCTCAGTCTCCTCCATGTTTTGTTTATGAATGACTCTTCGCAGTATCCCGCGGCCGGAAATGCTTGTGACGCAAGGCAGCGGGCGTCAACACATCCGCAGCGACATCTACTGGACTGGAAGTTGTATTCCACTTGTTTTTGGCAGATGTTCGCCAACCATTCATGCAATTTTATTTATTCGTTTTTTTAAATTAATAATCGATACTTGGCATCAAGAATCGATGCATTGGATCGCGAAAACTAGAATCGCGATGCATTGTCATGACGATTAATTTGCACACCCCTAATTGCTTGGTAATATCCAGTTAAATAAAATAATATCTATTTAAAAAAAAAAAAAAGTACAAACAGCATGACTCACAACATTAATAGGGAGAGAGAGAGATGGTATAATTATGCGCCGCCCATGAGTGTCGGCGTGCCAAACTGAGATCCCCAACCCTCACCGGGACGGCAGCTGAAGGAGTGAGATTAGAGGCACCGGGGCATGCCGGACTCCTCACTAATGAGGCTCACTGATGAATTCCTGAGCAGGCCAAGACTAATTAAAAATCTTCGGTTTGTGTAAAATGCAATGCAATGCATCAGGAGTCATTGTTCATATGCATATACCTGAACATGAATGCGCATTAGGGTTGGCATTTCGGCACACATAATACAGGAAGTGTGCAGCGGGCCTTCATAATGCGGGAACACTTGTAGAAATTGTAGGCAGGGGCAGCGCGGGGGGGTGGCATACAGAACAGGGCTTGCAGTACAGGGAGACACTTGAGTTGGTGAGTCGCACAGAAAGAGAGAGGAGAGAAAAAAAACTTTCAAAGAAGGGAGACAGAGAAGTGTCTGCTGCAAGGACGGAGTGCCTGATGTGAAGGACAGCTAAATTACACCCGATCTCCCTTTGTCCCTCTCTCTGTCTGTATCACTGGAGATTTGAGTAAAAGTGAGAAAGACTAATGAAGGTTATGCTACGCTGCAGCAATGTCAGAACGGATGAAGAATACGCTTCAAAAGGTTTGAGAGGTCTGCGTTTGGGTTCAATCAATTCAAGTCGATGTGAATTCTCCCCCCGATTCTAGGAGTGTGCAAACTGCCCCAGTGACGCTAAATAATTCATGTTCTAAGCATGTTCTTGCCAAATGCATGCAGTTAGAGATCAGAAAAAGTGTCATCTATTTTTCTATAAACCGTGTGGTAGAGTAGCAGGTAGATCGACACCAATCAATCGGCTAGTTTTCCTCTTGATCTGCTCTGATTGGTGATTGTGAGGGTCAAAAATGTCCATCTAGAGATCTTATTTCTTAGTAAATGAACCAAATTGATGAATTTGCATCACTTTCAGTCTATAAATGCATCGACCAACAACATGTACTTTTTTTTTTAGTTCAATAAAACTTTAAGAAGAAATAAGGGCATAAGCTTTGATGCATGTGAGGATAACCTTTACATTTTTTTGTTGGATTCATGAATCACTGAAAGTCTGATGCACTCTTCAAGTTTCAAAAGAAATAAATACATTTTTAATCCATTTAAGTGGTAGGACCGGGATAGAGACGGAAAGGCTGCTACCAGAGATCTGTGCCTCTTTATTCATCTTAATTATGGTTTACCATTTCAGAGCAGTCACTTTTCTGCATCAACTAAATTCCATTTGATTTCTAGTTAGATTAAAACTACCTCTTTTCTTCTGCGTCATCAAGATGAGTGTGTGATTTCCCCTTTTTTCCATTTCTTTAACACCCCTTCTATCAGTTTTGACACCTTGGTTTCACACGTACACAGGGAAAGGCTGTCGTGCAAAGAACATTTCCCAGCTGACCTACATGCAAAGATGCATACGTATAACGCGTAAAGCACGGCGCGACAAACGTCTCAATGCGGCCGTATTATCTGGGCATTTTGCCCCCTTTTTCATATTTATGTCATCCTTTTGTCATATTATGAGTGCATGGGATGTTGCAACTTGGAATCCTTGTATGCTGTGAAGCACAAAAGCTGATAACCACAACGTGCAAATAACGCCATAAACCTGTTTACGCCTCCCTCGACTGTGGAATGTCTTCTCCTAACACCTAACCAGGAAATGGTAAAGATGTTTTGACAAACAGGACAAACAGGAAACGCCGGTATAGCGAGAAAACCCCTTAAGGTGGGAAAGGATTTTACAGTAAATGCAAGACAATACACCTGACTCATCTTAAAGTGCTTTAAATGAAGCTCTTTGAGCTACTGACCTGGTCTCAGGGTGTGATGCGACTGAAGGTTAACGCAGCGGCCCAAGTCAGACAAACTTTAAAACACATGCCAGCCAGCGAAGAAACACACTAGCAAGAAGCCTCGCGCAACTTTTTAAATGGTAAACAAAATCAATGCTGCTCTGCAAAATGTGCATCATTTTAAAACAATAGACAAACTCTCTGTTTAAAGCAAGTTAAAGTTAATATAAAGCTTGTTGAGGTGCTGCAAGTACTACTACTGCTGCTGTAGTAATAAAAGCAACAAAAGCCCCAAATGACAGCAAAGCAAGTGCTGGGTAATTAATTAAAGTTGGTGCTTCTGTAGTCCCTTATGCGTTTTTAGAGCTCCTCTAGACAAGGACATTCACCGGAGCAAAGTCCCGTACGAAACAACAAACAAGACTAGAATATGAGAAGAAAAAAAAAAACAGAAGACTGCATGGAGGCAATGGATAAGACTGTAAACGGTTGCATTATTGGTTTATATAAACTGGCAGCAGTCCAGGTGGTTTTGTAAGCAATTAAGCACCTGAATTTGAATTTAATGTAACATTTAGGCTTCATCTCAACTAGTTTAAAAGCGGCAGAGATTCTCTCCAGGATTTAAAAACATTTCTATTTAATTTTTTGAGAAAAAAAAAAAAAACTACGTGGCTCACAAGAACGTGAGCACCGTTTCCAATAACCTCACGGTTCCCAAGCTTTGATCAAACCACTAATTACAGAAACGCTGTAACGTTGATATTTATGTGAGGGAGGAAGCCGTGGGGTTGCTAAAAGCCTGCGGGGTAACGCTGAATCTGGAAAGCTCCCCTGACCCACCAAGGCTTGAAAATAAATTAAAACCCAACTCTGATTTTAACGGAGAGAAGGAGCCGAAGCTGCAACGGTCCACTTTGTCTGAGGGGCTTTGGGACAAAAGGAATTCAACAACAGGAAGTGGAGCTGCGCCGTCGAAGGAAATCCCGGGGAGGGAGGTGGGCCGCTTGCAGCGTGTAAACACGCTCAGCAGACGCTGGTCTATTCCCGTTCAGCACCTGTGCGGGGCAGACGAAGCATTTCAGCCGGACGGTGCACTACGGTGGACGTAGAGATTTATGGGAATACTTGTGACTGATCATCAGTCACTACGTCCGATGAGACTCGGCTTTAAATTTAAAGCCGTTCAGGTTAAAGATGCATGAGTTACTCGCAGGAATCATCATAGGCTAATCTGTTGATTCAGCGCTGACATTAAGTGGTCATTATGAGCAACGTTAATCACGCTGATGATTTCCTTTTTCAAACCCAAAGCTCGAGGTGTGCTACATGTGAAACATACGCCTACAGAAATGGATTAAATTTACTCCAGATGCAGCACAATTATTTAAGTAACCCGTGGATCAGAAGCCGCCGCTTTCCATTAAAATTCATCCACCGACTGAGAGTACAAGGGATGCAACTACGGCTGTGCTGCAGAGTTTATAAAGGTGAACGCTCTCAGTCTTTGATTTGTCTGAGAATTTATTCAGGATGAAGAAAAGCAGCAAATGAAATCAGTACAGGTGGTTCGCTTATATGATACAAAAAAAAAAAATTCCCCGAGAACAACACAACAAAAATGGAAACGACAAATAAAGAACAGCATGAACCACAGAAGACGAGCTGCACAGCGGCATTGCTGGTATACCAGCTCTTCTATCGACGCAAATTCACGTGTTTTTAAATCATTCTTTACGGCACGAATAATTAGTGAATTAGTGCATCAAAAGGAAACTCTCTGGAGGTAGAGCAGGTTGCTCACTAATTGGAGGCTTTAATACTGGCTCCCCCTTTCAGTGAAACCCTCAGGCTACAAGACGAAGAGCCTGAAATCATCTCCAGGGTTAGACGAGCATTTTGTTTAAGCTCCTGCAGCCATCAATGCATCGGCATTGGTGTGTGTGTGTGTGTGTGTGTGTGTGTGTGTGTGTGTGTGTGTGTTACATGCAAGGCACATTGGAAATGCTTCAGAAACAAAATGGTCTGATCCCTTGTGCGTTCTTTTTCCAGACTTAGACGGTTATTCCTACTTGATTATTTAATAAATAATAATAATCTTTATTTTTCATTTCATCGTACACTCCAATTAAACTTGCCTCTGAATTAGCTATGCTATGGCGCAGCGCCAATAGACCATTCTGGGGCTAAGGCTCTTGCTCAGGCAGTCTGTGGGAGTTGAACCAAGAACCTCCAGGACAAAAGGGAAGTGCACAAACCTATAGGTCACTATTAGCCATTTATGAGAATGCTTCTTAAATATCACAAAAGATTCAATGCTGATCGGACCTTTTTGTTGTGTATAGAACGGAGCATTGAATGCATCTGTTTTGCCAAAGCGCTGTTGACTGCATATAACGAGTATCGTAACGATTTCCAAGGTAGTTCTGCAAAAACTTTTCATTAGGTTGATGTGTGTATTTTGTTTAATAAAGCTAGCAATTAAAAACAACTTTCTTTTACACCTCCAAATAGTGAAGCATTATATTTTCTGCTTTTATTAAGCAAAGATGTATTTTAGTAACCCCCCATCTCTGTGTGAATCCTGTAGAATCAATATGTGAATGCGTTAGGGGCCTATTATTACCTTAAATTAGATGCTGCAGCTAAGAAGAGGTTCATGTGTTTGGAGCGACCCAGATGAATCAGTAAAATAAAACAATGAGCTGGACTCCATCTGATCGCGGATATAGGAATGAGATGTCCATAATTGCAACCTTGCATGCCTACCAGTGCTGACTGGAAGGCAGCTGCAGGCGTTGCAGAATTAAAAGTGAGAAACAGCTGCAATAAGATTACCTGATTCCGCCAGATAGATTTGCTCCGCATATCCATCTGGAAACCTTCCGTTGAAGTAATTTTGGAAGGGGCGAAAATACTGGTTAGCTGATTGGCCTATGTTGGTGATAGACGGGCCAAATGAACCAATCAGATTCGTCGTTGCTCGTAACAGAGCGACAACGAAAACACAACCACAAGCCAAGCTACTCTTGCTGCTGCAGGTAAAGGCTCGTTAGCTCAGCAGAGAAATACTCTGTAATTCCGATAAAACTTGCTCGATAGCCACGCTAACGCTAGTTTCATCGGCTGAAGCCGCCATGGTTGTTTAGACTGAACTGTCGCGCTTCTCGTTGCGTCACACCTCAACCCGCCTCAAAGCCAACGCTGATTGGATGTTTCGTTTGGTGAACGGCTCCAATTTTTCTTTAACGGAGAGTAGCCAGACTGATCTGCGAGTGAAACCTTGAAAGCTCGCGAGATCAGGATGGTCTACGAGGCTAGCAATAAGAGGCTCTTAGCTGAAAAAAAATAAAAATAAAAAACGTTTCTTACGGCCTCTAGTTTTTACAACATAAGATTGATTAGAATTAAACAAATTATTTTTGCTCATCGTTTTCCTTAAAAAAAAAAAAAAAAAAAAAAAAAAGCTCAAAAAAAAAAAAATCGACTCACCCGCCACTCACACACACACACACACACACACACACACAGAAAGATAGGACCTCTTACCTTCGGGTCTCTTTCCAGACGGACTTGTGTCCCTCTGTGATCTGACAGCGATCTCTTCACCACTCTGCGATGCCGGAAGTGATAGTAATCACCAAATACCTGGAAAGACAAAGAGATACCATCACCCATCACATCGTGGGGTTTAAATCCGTCTGCGTATAATCTAATAACGCCTCCACTTGTCCCCATGGTTACAGAGAAGCATGGCATTTTCTGCTCCCACTTCCCTGCCACTAAATGACAAATATTTCTATAGACATTGTGGTATGGCATGAAACAGAGTAGCAGGCTGGAAAGACGGCCTTCTACTCTAAGACGATGCAAACACAGCATCAACGACTACAGTACTCTAACCTAGCACCAAACGTAATTATCTTTTCTTAAACACAACCTTTAACAGCCTCAAAGACATTTCTTACAGTTTGATTTAACTCAAATTATTCCGAGAACCATTTTTCTCCACAGACATGTCTCCTTTGCATTTTAAGCTCCCAGGTTAGGTTTTTTTCCTGCCTTTAAACCGAGGGATCACGAGCACACTGCTGTCTAAGTCAAATATATTTCTGTATTTTATCTGGAAAGCTCAGCTCCTTCCCCAACAATCCCTTCCTCCCCGCATGGTGCCACTCCAGCGTGCACTGCAACATTCCCTCGGTCTAAAAAGGGGAACAGCTCATCAGCCTCCCTGCGCCCATTTAACCACAAGTAAACAGGCTGATTCCAGCTGGGGTGACACAAAAAAGCCCCTGCACACAAAACCCGGGTGGACAATGGGGAAGCGACGGCCAAGGAAGCACACGGTGAGCGGTGATATTCAGCTCTGAAGGGACGACCTAAAGCCACGAGCCTGTGTGTGAGCGAGAAAGTGTTCCTTGTGCGTTAAACTATTAACAGAACGACAGCGGCGTTAAATGCTGCACTTACAGAAAAAAGGGGGGAAGACTTTCAGCCATCATCTGCACTGACTGCTCCTTTGTTTGCTGAAGAAGCCAATAATGAACCAGGCTGAGGGTTAACTGTTTATGCAGTGTTCCTGCCACACAGCCACACCATGTGCTAACCCCATGCGTTATGTTTTCACTGAGGAACTTTCCTCCAAGCTGGTCCAGGTGTTGATTTTTAAAAGACTGGTAAAGTTTAGAAACTGAGGGACAAATGCATTTATAGATCCTGAAGAGAAAAAAATAGCATCTCTAAAAGCTACTTTATTCACTTTATGCGCACTAACCTAAACTCTCACAGGTAATTTAAAATAAAGACGTCCTGACGGGGGGAAAAAAAGGCAGTGAGTGAGCTCATATAATCCAACTTTTTAATCAATGCCTAAAGCTCTTTGAAGGGAATGTTTTGTCTTAAATTAGCCAACATGCCGTTTCAAAACATTTTGATTGGCCGCCGGTCTTTATGAACCCCTCTCCACCTGATGGTTTTTTAAAAGTTTTTTTTTTCTCTGATCTACAAGAGGAACTAGGGAAGTTTAACAAGTTTATCGGTGCTAGAGCCTGCCTTGGTGGAAACAGAAAACTATTCAGAACCAAAGAGGTTCGGTGGAGAACCCTCATTTAGGGGCTTTGTTAGCCTCTTGAGTCATTACACTGCAAAAATAGAACTAAAAATAAGTAGAAGTTTCTTGAAATTAATGTATTTACCCTTGATTTGAGCAGGTAAATAAGATTTATCTGTCAATGGAATGAATATTTTTACCCCCTAAAATAAGATTAATTAGATAATATTGCACTTGAAATAAGATGAATTTTCCTATTTTAAGTGCAAAAATCTTATTGCATTGGCAAATTATCTTATTTACCTGCTCAAATCAAGGAAAACTACTCTAATTTCAAGAAAATTTTCTTATTTTTAGTTATATTTCTGCAGTGTAACTTTTCCCCCGGCTTCCTCATTGTTAAATTACCTATACATCTCTTATAATTCTCTGCTCAAATAGGCAAAGAAAGCAGACTTTTCTTCACTGTGGCAAAGTACTTTAACTTCTCACTGTTTTGGTGACGCCTATAAAAAGACTGCAGCAGTGGGAAAAAAAGTAAGTATTTGTGCACAAGCGATAACTTGCCGGTTATTGCCAAGTAAACAGCAGGACTGGTCAGAAAACGCAACATAAAACTGCTCAACCGTTGCAAACATATGCAGAGACACTCACTCTCGCCTCCATTAGCAATGGGGAACCAGATTAAAGTCCTTCTACTGTGCACCCAGCAGCTCAATCACTGCCTGGCAATCAGCAACAACACTTTAGGAGCTCGTGTTTTCCGCCGTTCTAACCAAGACCACACAGTTTCTGGGGGGGGGGGTTTAACTGCTTTCCACTGAGGGGGAAAAAAATGCCCATTTACAACTAACAGATTTAGATGGGAAAAACCGATGTGGAAAACAGATCAAAGTCCTGTGACCATTACTGATGCGATAAGCCTTTATACTGTGATAGCTCAACAGGCCACTCAACATGTGGTCAGTTGCCAGAGCGAGGCATTAATCCATCAACATTAAAATGCAAGCAACGCACAGTGGAAAATTACTGCCTGCTGGTCTGTTTACATGTTTGGTTCCTTCCCCTACTGCCAAACGTACCTTGTGGGGAAAGCAATTATCGAAAAGGTCCGATATCTTATCCCCGCCGAATGTTGTTGACACAATTATGTCTTACAAAGAGGCAAACAATGTCTGAAGACAAGCCGTTAAAAAGGAGTCCGGGGCTGTATTAAATTAACGCAAAACTGCTGCCCATATGGAATCGCGAACATCAAAAGACAGCCGATGGGTTTCGCCGGAGAGCGACGTCACTGCGGTTCGTTTACAGACCCATCTGACATGACACTCTCCCGTTTGATTTTGATACCATCTGATTTACAGGCCTCACACAGTGTGGAGCATCCACAGACTTTGTTTGCGCATCAGTGAGCTGAGATAAAGCGAAGGGCGCAAGTGTAGCGGCCTTCTAAGACAGTTCAGCAACTTGTTTGTGTAATGAGGCTGGAGTCCAATTAGTCACTGTTCACTGTGGCGAACGGGAAAGAGAGGGGCGCCGGCTCCCCACAGTGGCAGCTGGACATAAAAAGCTCACCCAGACCTGGACCCATACATCACAAAATACTCCTGCTCATTATTTATATCCTCTTCACTGTTTTAACTGCTTAAATCATATACATAGCACTCAATCCGTCACTCTTTACTTAATAAACCTTAGTTTTACTCTCGGTGGCCTTTTTAACCTTGACAGAAACAAACAGCTGTAGAGCCGGTTACACAGGTAGCTGCAGGGCTGGTTTAGAAAGGATGAAAACAGATCGAATAAGAAATAACTATTTCATAAATAAAGCCCTAAATGGCAAACTCAAGCCTTCTTTTTTTACCTACGCGATATCCATCCTCCACAAGTTACTCAACCATTCCTCCGCTGCTGCTGTTTTTACAGCAAATAGAGATTATCGTTCTTGGCACCGTCCGCTCACAGCTTTTACGTCAGTTGTTCTCTGGACGTTAAAAAAAATTTGTTCGTTTTAATGGTGTTGACAAAACAAGTGGAAAGAACTGGATTGTGAAACGTGTTTTGTTTTTGTTTTTTTTAGTCAGAACGACGGGTATGAAAAGATGCTCAGTTTAACATCCACAGGGGATTTAAAGGAAAACATGGAGTACATTCAGGTTTCAGTGAACGACTGTGGGTAGGAACGCAGATCATTACCTTTCTGGACTCTCTCCTGGAGCGTTGACCTGAGAGTTTGCTTATTTAAAAAAAAAAAAAAAAAAAGACCCAGCAGCACCAAACACAGATTTATCAAACTGCACCAGAGATCTCTTGAAAAGCTTTAAGGGCTGTTCATTTCAGAGTGTTTGGATGTGCAACTGCACAGTATGGAGCTGCAAAGCTGAGAGAAGAAAGGAATCTCCAGCTGGTAGAGAAGACCACTCACTGGACATTTGGCTCGCGCGCCTTCCTCAACTGAAGGTTGTCTATTCTGGGCAGCATCCAAAAAAACATCAAAGGCTCTGAGCCAATGAAGGCAAGAGTGACAGCAGCTGCAGTCTGATTGTATATCAGTGCTGCAAGTCCTCTTCCCTTCCACTTGTTAAGATTAAAGCAACTTTTTCATGCACAAACAAGCTGTTGTTGAGATAAAAAGAGACTAAATGGGCCGATAAAAACTTAAGTGGAGTGAAAGATGATTTCCTTAGAACAAAATTTTCAAAGCCACATTACTGTAGTGCATTTAAACCCTGACAAGTTACCATATTTTTTTTAACTACAAGGCAAACTTTTTTTCATAAACTGGCCAATCCTGCGACTTATATTCCGGTGCAACTTATATATCAATTTTAAATGGTAAATCACGCTGATCGGCATTGAACCATGGAGTAAACATTACAGCCTATAGCCGCAAGAGGGTGCTCTAGGCTTGTGAAAACTATATGCCGCTCCTCTACCACTTAAAAATTAATTGAAACATTAACTTAGACAGAACATATGTCTGTATGTTGTTTCTCTGTTCAGTCTGCATTCCCGTGTTGCGTGGTGAAATTCGAAAGGAGAGCCCAGACCGAGACAGAACCCTGTTAAATGGCTGTCCGAGAAGCTAATAACAGCTAGCGCTAGCTTACAGGTCTATTTACAGGGTATTTTATAACTTTACTGATACACATGAGCTTTATGTTGCTCTCAAACATCCGTGTCATACTGTTAGCTTAGCACGTAGCACCATTAAGCTCAAGGTCTAATTTCAGTGTAATTTTGACAACTTTCACCAACTCCAACTTTCCGGGTTGGAGTTGATGGCTTGTTATGCTAATTTACCCCATTCAGCCTCCCAGGTATGTTTCATATTATTCAGCCTGTTGTGGATGCAGCTGTGACTTAAAAGTCAGGTGCAACTTACATAAGTTTTTTTCCTCTTTATGATGCATTTTCGACTGATGTGACTTATATTCCGGAGCGACTTATAGTCCGTAAAATATGGTATGCTGAAAAGTAAACTATGCATAACATGGATCTCTAATCAGAGCAGGCTACTGTGGTGACACATGGGTTTGGAGCTGAGGCATGACTGCGCACATCAGAATAAAAATGCTGGTCAGAACTGGAGCAGAAATTTTAACATCCATCTGATTGCTGCTGCTAGAATTTGTGTTTCAAATGACAGCTTTTGTTACAAGCTCTTTTACCAAGGCAGACTGGGCTTGCTACAGATTGCTTGCTAAATCTGTCCTTGGAGTGTCAGTCTGTTAGGTCTCTGATCTCAGACATTTCCAATAATTTCCCCCTTCTTTTCTGGACAAATTGCCATCTTGACCGTCACTTTCTGAACTCCCATCATACCTGGAGACCTGCCAGAGTTTGGATTAGAGAAGAAATATCCTCTATTGTCCTTCAGTGGGGAAAATCAAGTCTACCAGTAGCAAAGTGAAAAGCAAGTCGAAGCATAGAGATTCACACAAAGGTAAAACCATAAAAAGAAAAAAGGAATAAGAGATTTTACATTAAAGACAAATTTAGAGCATAAGAAAAAAAATGTGAGAAATTGGTACTGAAGATGTCATATCATCACTTTTCAGCAAACTTCTACTACCTTGGACTGACCTATGTACATTTGTGCCCACATATTTCTTAACTTTGGCCATGAAGAAGAAATCACTGTTTGTCAGCTACAGGCCTGAAGCCAGCCAAAAAGAAGATGGTAAAAAATACCGATTTAAACCAACAGAAGTTTTAAGCAGACTCAAACTAGTCAATAGTACCATCAACATATCAAGCACTGTTGATTTTTGTATTATTTGATTTTTTCTATATCCATTCCACTGTTGACATATATTTCTTAATCATTCTACAGTGCAATTTAAGTCCAATGGTTCACTCTGAACTCAATTTTAGTCTAAACAAGAAAGCAAGTAAAGTTAGCCTTTAGCAAAGATTTTAAATACGCTGTAACCTTTATAACTAAAATTATTGAATAGAAAATACTTCCCTGCCTTTTTCCATTCAGCATCTAGGAAAGGAGTAAAATAAAAAAAATAAAACACGAGGGGTACCTCTGCTCTAATAAATGGAGCAGCAAAGTTTTCTTGCTTTCTCTCTTCTCGCCATTGGTAAATGATGGCGACTGTTGCCCAAGTCAGCTTTATGGTTAAGTATAAAGAATAAAATGAAAAAAAAAAGAGTAATGGTAATGCAGCCATAGGACTACTAACTGGGCTGGTTGGTGAAAGCTTTTATTACACAACTAACTCTCTATGTTTACGGTGCTGGGAAGGTTGTAAGAGAAAAGACAATACAGATACATGATACCATAGCTCTTATGTAAAACAAACAGAGCCAGAGAAACACAGTTTGCACAGACTACAATTCTCTTTTCTAAAAAAAATAAAACAAGTCAATGCTTCTATGCAGATTTTCTGTTGCATGGAAAACACTGCTGATATACTGGGAAGCCGGGGCAGGGAGCCTTTGTTGCCTTTGGGGATTTCATTCCCATACTAGTTGCAGTCATGGGTCTCTCACATGTCTTCTCACAGCAGCAAAGTTGTCAAAAGAATAACATGTATTAACAAGGTATACAGAAAGAAGAGAATGAACTCTCTGGCCTATGACCATGTGTGATAAATCCCATCGCAGGCATGAAACTCTGATTGTGTTCGTTGGACACGTTGTTCTGGGGACGGAGTCAATTGTAATCTCAGAAATTCAGAACATCCTGAGCAAAGAGACAACCATTAGTAGAGGGCTTTTTTTAAATCAGCGTGCAGAATGGAGTATAAACTGTGCTTCCCTAAATGTTCTGATAGCAGATGTGCCCAAACAGGCAAAAAAAAAAAAAAAAAACACATGATGGACATGTTATCAAGACCAAGCTTTAATATTTTAATAGTTGATGTGCAAAAAGAAAAATATTTAACTTGTTTTTTCACTTTTTTTTTTTTTTTTTTACAATTTCAATAATAATTGGGAAGCCAGTTTACACCAACAAGATTTGCT
>NW_023397032.1:0-73019 GCF_011125445.2 Fundulus heteroclitus
AAGATCCTTGAAGGATGTCTAATAAATCAGACACCAGGCCATAGTTCGAATTCGTTATAAATTAACACCTCTGTGTTTTTCTTGTTACAGAAATGTTTAATCCCACATACAGACCCACTGCATAAAATCAGGGTCCTTGGCCCCGTGGCATGTCTTTTCTCTGATGTATTAGAGCGAAAGTCGTTGACGTACCTCTGAGTGTTGTCATGATTCTCCTGGGTCACATTTTGGAGCGGAGCGAATCTGTTTCGTAAAGGAATTCCAGCATTTCCAGCAGGTTTACTCCTATCATTTGTTGTGGGAACAGCCCGCTGTTATTTCACTTGTCCTGGGACATCTCTCTGTAGTCTCGGCCAGTTTTCTTTGTCTAGGCGTGGGGTTCGTTGATCCTTTGGTCTTGCACCCAGAGCGGTCCAGGGATTCTCATTTTCCTCAGGGATCTGTTTGTTCAGAGAGTTGCTGGGCTGGTGGTCCCCGTTTGGAGTCGCAGGCAGGGTTGTTTCATTTCCATACGCGCCGTTTACATCATAATTCAGTTTGAGTCGGCATATCTTCTGTTCTATAACAGCGATCTTTTGTAGAAGCGTGTCAAGGTTCACTGTGGTGAAGGTAGGCATCTTTGCAAAATCAAAAATAAATAAAAAGAAAATAAATAAAAATAACTAAATCCAACTTTCCGTGGTTTTGGCAAAGAGATAAAAAGGAGATAAAAAGTAAAACGCAGGAAAATGCAAGCAAGCAGGGAGCAGAGAAAAAAGCGTCCGAGCAGGCAGAGAGGCGGAGCAGAAATACAATGGTATTCTATCCTCTAAACAAGGTGACACAAAGTACATAAAAAACAAGTGTGTAAAAGAAGGAAATTTGAAGTGAAGTCTGGGAACAGATTAATGAATTACACTGGATGACCTCCAGCTCCAATACTTGGAGACAGTTCTGTTGGAAAAACACTGTTCGATATTTTGTAACTCCAGTTCAGAAAAAACATTGGGGCAGCAGAGAAACATGTTGGAGACTCTGTGGAACAAACGGGGCAAATCACCATCACATCTTCTGGAGCTGTCTGGTGATTAAAGTTTTTTTGGGAGCAAATGTGTTCCCATCTAAATAAGATCTTTACTGAAATACCATGTAAATGTGAATCCTTATACTTAGGAAACATTTCATTTGATAACTGGACTCTGGAAGATAAAAAACTGCTGTTAATGCTTCTGGCAGCAAGCAAAAAGACAATCACTATAAAATGGTCAAAGCCTGAAGCACTTACATTTGAGGACTGGGTCAATATTGTACAGGACATTTACATTCTGGAGAAGTTATCTTTTTCTGTTCAAGGTCAAAGGGAATCTCTTTTCAGGATCTGGTCTAAATGGACAAACTATGTAAAATCAGTAATCCCTGTGAACTAAATATGCCTATCACATGTAAATACTGTTGTGCTGTGTATTGAACCCCGGTTCAGGATGATGGCAAAAGTATGTTCTTAATCGTGCTTTTCCCTGACATAAGAAAAATCAGACTAGACCCACCCCTACCCCCCTCTCACTCTTCTGTTATGGATGTTCGGTAATTATACAAAAATTCCTGGATTGGTTTATGTTATTCCTGCTCATACTTCCTTTGTGGTGGAAGCTGGTTTGTACAAAGTAATTGTTACTTGCCTTTCCAAATAAAAGATTAAATGAAAAAAGAGAGAAATAGGACATCTTTCCTAATTCTCAGGACACTGACTCCAGGATTTTACTACAGTTTTTCATTTTTTCCATTATTTTTCCATTAGTATTTAAGTGGGCTGCACAGTGCGGCAGTGGGTTGCCATATAGCAAGAAGGTCCTGGATTCAAGTGCCCAGGACCTTGCCCTGGGTCTTTCTGCATGGAGTTTGCATGTTCTCCCTATGCATGCATGGGTTCTCTCTGGGAAATCTAGCTTCCTCCCACAGTCCAAAAACTGTTGGGTTAATTGGCCTCTCTAAATTCTCCTTAGGTTTAAGTGTGTGCGTGAATGTTTTTGTCCTGTTTGTCTTTGTGTTGCCCTGCGATAGACTGGCGACCTGTCCAGGGTGTACCCTGCCTCTTGCCCATTGACAGCTGGATAGGCACCAGCACCCCTCACGTATCCTCAAAAGGGATAAGTGTGTTAGAAATGGATGGATGGATGGATGGATAGTAGATCAAACATAGATCAAACGTCAGGCTCCCCACGCTGCTACCGCCAAACCCAAGCAGCCATCCAGTGAAACCCAGTTACTATACACTGTGCTCAAGGTGTTCAACTCCAAGCTCTGAATTTCAATGGATTTTGTTTTCAGACCTCTGTCTTTAAAGTATTGTTTACATACACAAAATTTCACGTTCAGCTTAAAAGGTAAATAGATTAAATAATTGGATTATACCGTTTATATGGGCACACAATCAAGTAATCAGATCATAATGTGCAACTGGCTTTATTTAGAATACGCTCTGACATGCACAGTTATCAACTTCCGTCTTTGCTGAACTACAAAAATAGTAAACAAAGGATGGAATTGCACGATGTTTTAATTACTGTTGAAAGGTTACTGAGTAAGCAACAATTTTGAGCTCTTTTATTTTTTGAACAGAAAGGTTGTATTGGGAGCCCTAACAGATTTTCCTTCCAACTTATTTCCGACGCTCACCAATGCAGAAAAGCGTCACGTTTACGTCGGGGCACACATGCGCACTTGGGTCAGTTTCGCCAAATTCAGAATTACTTGAGCCTGACAAGCGTTTATATGCACGTTGATCGGATTATCAATCGCCATAAACCACTCCTCTCATTCGGAATCCATTTTCATTCTGATCAAGCTTAATCCAATCGTCATATTCTGATTATCTTGTTTAAATGACTCATTTTTATTCTGATCAGCCCTTTATACCAATTACTTTTGTACATGTAAATGTAGCTATTGATCCATCATGTACAACAGGCTTCCAGAAGAAATATCATCAGTAAAATTAGGCGCCGCCATAGCAAATGCAGGGGGTGGCAGTGCATTGCGAATGCACTGCCTCCCCCTGCATTTGCATGGAGGCACCTATTACTATGCACCTCAAAACGTTTTCGGAAATTAACGCAGCCCAAACCGTAGCATGAACCCCAACAATATAGGTATCAAAACGTCCGGCTTGGTCAGGAATGGTGTGCTATTACTTTTATTGGGGTTTTGTGTTACCTTGGCAACGCAATTAGCGAAAAACCACTTCCATAGGAAATGAATGCCGTGGGGTACAGAGAAAGCCTTGAAAAAGCCCCGAAATGACCATTTTCAACGCTGCACTGTATCGTCATGCTTTCACCTATAAATACCGTTTGACTTCCAGTTTGTAGATATATCTTTGAACTACTCAGAAGTGAAAACGGGATGTGGATATCTTTTATGGTCTCTTCACAGTTACTCCTCAAAGCTCATGTCCAAAAATCAGCGAAATCATCGTTTATAATGAAAGTCTATGGACGGAATTCTCCAACCGCTAGAGTGGCCCACTCTAGCTTTTTCAAAGATTTCAAAACTCCGAACAACTTTAGCTTACTCGCTCAATTTTCACTCTACGTAGACAAATTATACATCAAAAGGTAGGTTTGTCTGGATTCAGGAAATGTAACCCTCATTTGTATAGGATTTATAGATTTTTCGCAAATCACCTCAGACCACCACAAACCCAAAACCCTCCCCATTCTTTTCATATGGAGCGGTTTTGAAAAATGACGTTTGAAAATCCAAAACATCACATGTTTTTGCATCGTCACTACTCCTAAACCGTTTGATGTACAGGCATGACACTTTCACACATGAATGTCCCAACCCATCTGGCACTAACAAAAAAGGAATTTTGTGGATAACTGTTACGGTTTTGCCGCAGGAACATATTGTTTGGAAGTAGCGAATGTGCAAAATACTGAAAGAGGATCAGACCTCTTTCCCCCCAAATGATGGACTTTTTTACATCGTCGCCATGCCTAAACCGATTTTTGTACAAACATAAAAATAAGCACAGTTGTCCTCCAAAGCCTGCTGATAATCACGCTGAAAGAATTATTTTGATATCTTATTGTTTTTCAGCTAGAGCAGTGCTTCTCAATTCTTTTCTGTTACGCCCCCCCCAGCAAGAAGAAAACTATTCCCCACTCCCCACCGTGACTATCCATCTCTGCATAACATTTTATCCTTATTAACATTAAAGAAAAGAAAAAAAGAAAGACATATGGTCAAACTTACAAAGAATAACTTTATTAAATCATGTTTTAAGTCTGCAACAGAAAGGATTTTAAGTGCTGAAATTAAAAATAAATAAATCCTTGTTTAAACTGTAAACATGTTTCACCAACTAATTGCACCATTGCAAAATTAAATCAAATCAATAAATATTTAGTAATTATAATAACTAGTAAACTACAAAAACTAAAACAAATACTAAATAATTTATATTCAGTTCAGCAACATTAACTCAGGAGCACAATATATAAAACACTTGAACCTACAAAACAAAAATTAATTAAACAATTTGTGCTAATTTGTTCTTTCTTTTTTTGATCAAAATGAGGAGGAAGTCAGGTTTAATGGCTACTGCAATTGCAGTGCACAGCTTTTCGAAGCGAGGTTCGAAGCATGATAGTGCAACTCTCAGCTCCTGCTCAGTGTTTAGCTGGGACCTGTACTTGGTCTTCAGTGCAGCAACAGCAGAGAAGCCAATCTCACAAAGGTAAGGTGTTGCAAAAGGAAGCAGAATGCTTATAGCTTTCTCCCCTAAGAGTGGATACTGCCTCTCTACACTCAGCCAGAATGCACTGAGTGTTTGTGATGTGAACCTCAGTCTCAATGTGGAGTCAGACGTCATGTCAATGAACTGCTCCTCTTCTGCAGAGCTGAAATCCGTTGGAGCTAGTGCACTGAAAGGGTCTCTCACCCAGTCATACTGGGAACTGTTTTCAGGGAAGTACTTTTTAAAGAATCCCATCAGTGAGGAAATATGCTGCTTAATGTGTGGAATCACTGAGATAGCATCATAGTCATTAGTGTCTACAAGTTCATGCAGGTTCTCAAATGAATCGGTGTTTCCTTCATCAAGTTGCCTGCCCCACATTGCAAGCTTTCGGGTGAAAGAGCTAATCTTGTCTGTGACCTGAGGGAGGTGTTTATCTTTCCCTTGAAGCTGTAGATTCAGTTCATTTAGCTTTCCAAATATGTCACTCAGGTAGGCCAGTTTTCCCAGGAAGTTCTCATCACAAAATTTTTCTGCCACTTCAGACTTGTGCTCCTGCTCCAAAAACACTCTTATTTGCTCTCTGAGCTCAAAAACTCGGGACAAGACTTTTCCTCGTGACAACCACCTTGCTTCACTGTGATAGAGCACAGCTTGATGTTCAGCTCCCATCTCCTCACAGATGGCAGAGAAGACTCTTGTTTTTAGTGGTCTGGTCTTTATAAAATTGACTACACCTATGATGTCAGTCATAACCTCACTTAATTCAGGGGAAAGTTGCCTGGATGCAAGAGCTTCTCTGTGTATATTACAATGTGTCCACTCAGCATGGGGTGAGGCTGTCTTGATGAGTGCCCTAAGTCCTTTTCTCTTCCCTGCCATGGTTTGTGCACCATTACTGCAAACATAAATGCAGTTCTCCCACTTTAGCCCATTCTCAGTCAAAAAGGAGTTCAGAATTTTGAATAGCTCTTCAGCTGTGGCTCTGTCTGACATATTTACAAAAAAGTAGATCCTTCCACAGGGAGTTTGACAAGTCAAAACGTACATAAGCAATAAACAGACAGTCTTTGTTGCTCTCAGTTGCTTCATCAAATTGTAAGGCAAAACGTTTGTCTTTGAGTTTATCTACCAGCTGTTCTTGAAGATCATTAGCAATGTCATCTATATGTCTGGCAACAGTGTCACTGGACATAGGGATAGTTTTTAGTTTTGCTGCACTGGCGTTGTACAGCATGACAGAGACCATGTCTATTGCTGCAGGCAGCATCAGCTCCTCTGCTGTCACTGCCGCCTACTGCAGTGGATGCGCAATTACACTTTATACTAGTACGGCCAAAAAAAAAAGCCTGTTCACCCAGGATCACACGCGCTCCCCTAGGGGGCGCGCACCACTATTTGAGAAGCACTGAGCTAGAGCGATTTGTTAGGAGCCCTTTTTAATGGATTTGCATTTCCATAAATAATTACCTTTATATCATGATTTTTCACGCCTTTATTAAAATATTTCCAGCAAAAACCCATAGTTTGTCTTCACCCCCCCCCCCCCCCCCCCCCCCCACGGCCGATACAGCACCACCCACCTGTGGGAAATGGCACTACACACCATTTTGGTCAAATGTTGAGTTCTGGGCCCAGATTTGGTGAGGCTGAGTTGCTAAAGGAGGCCAATCTGACCAATGAACTTTGGTGACCTTTGGTAACATTAAGTATTTGCACTCTTTTTGAAGCACTTCGACCAAACCGAGTACCATCACCTGGTGATACTGAACACAACCTTGTTAGCGGCTAACAGTTAGCATGTTGCTAACCGGATGTAGCTCTAGGAAGGTCCTACCAACTTCTGCTTGACACAGTCTGTACTTAGCCAAGAGAGAAAGCTCCACAACAAATTTTGGCCATGTCGGATAAAGCATCTCCATGTTAGGAGGTATCAAACATCCATTTTGATCACTTTTTGCCTCTACTACATGCTGCAGAAATGCTCCAAAGACACTAAAATAACACATTCAACACAGTACCCCACATGATAAAGGTAATGATCAATAAGCCAGAGGGCTGCAGCTGTGAGGGAGTCTCCATGACAACACTGCTAGCCAGAGGCTCCTAGGGACATGCTCCATTCACTTAACATGGCACCTTTCGACGGCCGCTGCAAGGGCTTTGAAGACCGTAGGAACCTGAAATTCTCAGTGTTACTTCCTGTTAATGTTTTTGACGGTACAGTACGCACCACGAGGCGGGAACCTTATTAAAGCTCTTCAGAAATGTTCTAGTTTATCATTAACAACATGTTCTAACTCAGTCTCTGCTTCCGTCTCTCAGTGAGCATCAGCTGCAGTGAGAAGAAGAGTAACCCAACAGCAGCTCTCCAGATTCTCTCCTCCACTCGCCTCAGCCTACAGAGTCTGGCTACCAAAGCCAAGGTACAGTTTCTGAATGATTTCTGTGTTGAATGCAGAAACCTGAGTTTATGCTGGAAAAATACAGCAGAATAACTTGAGCTGATGCTAGTCTCAGTAATGTTAATATGGTTGGAATGAGAGTAACATACAGGCTTCTTCTATAATAATACTAATAATTGTTATTGTCATTGCAACTTACATTCCAATGAAATTTGTTCTCTGCATCCCCTTGGGGAGCAGTGGCCCCTAATCTGGGGTTAAGGGTTTTGGTCGGAGACCCAGAGTGGCACCCTGTGGGAGTTGAACCCAGAACCTCAGGGACAACAAACACATTGCTCTACCCACTAGGCCACCACTACACTGCTGGTGTCAGCATGCAGACAGTACTGATTTAGT
The DNA here is from genome assembly GCF_011125445.2 of Fundulus heteroclitus. NCBI lineage: Eukaryota > Metazoa > Chordata > Actinopteri > Cyprinodontiformes > Fundulidae > Fundulus > Fundulus heteroclitus. The sequence continues at coordinate 7,522 of NW_023397032.1, forward strand.
TGTTTAATGCAAGTAGGAACGTTACATGTTTTAAAGTCCTCTGCATTGTGGTCTTACAGCAAATCCATACAGATGTTGCAACAGGTGAAGTCCATGCTGATCTACAGGACAGTGTCACTGCTCTGGAACAGCTGATCACAGAGCTGCAGAAGCTGAGCGGGAGATTCCGGAACCTATCCCAGTGACAGTTCTCAGACACATCACCTTTTCTTTACATATCCAACCTTCACAGCTGTGATCTGATGGAAACTATGCTCCCTGTCCCTGTTTATCGAGACGTTTTTATACCTTTTTTTCCATAATATAACGTGAACAGTTGTTGAAAGGCATCAAGAAGTAAATTGAATGATTAATTCCCTCACAGTTTTTGTTTTTTGTTTTTGTGAAAAATACAGTTGAAATAAAATATTGACATAAACTGTTTAAAAGGAAGTATATGACCTCTGTCCACAACCCCAATGTCTGACATAAAATCTGACGTTTTTGTTTTAGGTCAGCAAAATCATTTTTGTTCAATAAATGTCAGAAAAATTACTTTCTTTAAAGTCATAGATTTTCATACACTAACATTACTACACATTTTCAAAAAACTAGGAAAGCCATGATTTCATGTTTTTTGAAAGATTCTGATGATTACATCACAGCATATGAGACAACTCAAACTGTTTCTATTAAGAGAAATCTTCCCAGATATCAGGAAGAAAGTTTTGTGTTTTTAAACTGACCAGGTGTTTTTAGACTTTCAGGAAGAAAGTCTAAAAACACCTGGATCAGCTTTCAGCAGTTCATCTGTTTAAAGCAGCGGTGTCCAAACTCTTTGCCTATTGGGCCAAAATTGTTAACTCGAAAGCACGCGAGGGCTAAAAGATTAATAAAAATAAACAACATAACCAAAAATATTGTGATTTTCCTTTAACCTGCCCAACAAAATATGATCACTTAAAAAACACATTAAACTGTATTTAGCCCATTTGATTAAATCAATTTCAATCAGATTTTAAGGCACCAAAGTCTTCATTTGAGTAAAAGTCATCCTATTTACTATGAAATGAAAGCAGATGCAAAAAAAATTGCTTATTAAGAGACAAATGTTTTGTGTTGTACCAAAGATTCAACCAAAGATTCAATTGTAAGATTTTAACTTGTCTATACTAAATTTACCCTAATTAAAAATAAAATGCTTCCATCTGCACCAGCCACCATTGCTGGCCGGCCAAAACTTTTGTTGAAATGCAGTTGGAGGGCTGCACAACATCAGCACAGGGGCCACAAATGGCCCCTGGGCTACACTTTGGACACCCTTGGTTTAAAGGGTAACCCCCCCCCCCCCCCCCCCCAAATGAACTTTTCTGTTAATAAAATTTATAAATGGGCGTGTTATGGTGCATTCACACCAAACAAGATTCTTGGAGCAAGTCTTTTATGTATTATCCTTATGTAAAATCATTTTCAGGAGCAGATTAACGGTCCGTGATCTGAAGGACACATTAGGAATGATGTGAATGGCATGATTTGGGCAAACGGAGCAAAGCAAAACTGCAAAAAGAGCAAAACGAAATTTCACTTGTTAAAAAAGCTGAACTTTTCAGTCAATTTGAGTGGCATTAAGCATGCTTCTCATCCGTTTTGTGCATTCATTTATTTCTATTGAGCAATAATGGATTTACTGACTGCAAACATCTGTAGTTGGTGTCCCGAAGGGAGATCCGTGTCCCACGGGAGACATAGATCCGACACGGCTCAGCAGCCCGGGGTCAGAGCAGCCCCTCTTTGAGGAAGCTATTGTCTCCAGATGTGAAGCATAAGACAGCAGCTCCTCATGCTGGGTCCTGGAATGATGGAAGTATAGCTGGAAGCAATCGTCATCCACATGCAGCTACAGGTGGTGGTACTCGCCGGCATGGGCGGGGGGTACGGGTGGGACATTTGACTACAATGTGGATACGGTTTCATGTTCATGCCAATGAATTAAATGATGTGGCTTCTTACCTTTACCATGTCACTCCCATTATAAGTTTGTGCCATATTCAATTGCTAATGGAATTCATACAATTTCCTTACGATTCCTGTAAGCAAATAATTACAAAAATTTGTTTACAGGATTTTTTTCTTTACCAAACATCTCATGTTCAGTATTTTTATTTGGCACCTTATGATCTGTCTACTTTCCCTGTAGATGTCAGAGGGTCATTGTGTCAACTCAACCAGAATTTGGCAGCTAAAACTTTAGAATTTGTTAGTTTAAAGAACGAAAGTTGGTCTCCCAGTGCTGTACTGAGGCGGTTGGTGATTATGTGGTTCCTTAGCCACTAAGGAGAGGTGCGACAAAGTGAGAGGATGGCAAATCAGTCAATAGACCTCTGAAGAAAATATGTGCCCCTCATTTTTGAGATGATGGTTACGCCCTTGCTCACTGCACCAGGTGTCTCCGAAGGATCTGGTGGACCCAGGGGTGGCGACTTTTAGCTTTACATACAGGCCGTGACCCGCTCCATAAACTCCATGTCTACCATGGTAAGTTGAACAGACGAAAGGAATCAGCAAGTGGATAGACGCTCCTCCAATTTGATGATGTGGTGAAGCAAGCTGGGGGAAAATGGCCACGTTGTCAGCACGGATTGTTTGAGAGAGGTGAAATGTCAAGCGTCCAACAGCGTGTGATCCAGGTGAAAAAGTTTCCTTGATCGCATTCGGTATGAATGTACCTTTTATAGTTCTGTCCATATGTCCCAGTCATTATTTTGACAAATTACTGCGCGTTTGTTGAAATCCTGCTGTGGTGTCTAAAACCGCCTGTGCGGCGCCCTACTTAGGTTTAACAAGTGTCTTGCATTGAATTTTTTGCTGTTTGCTGAAAAGATTTTTGTGACGTTTAGAACAGTGAGTTTATCAATTTTCGGGTTAGCGATTTATTAGCTTTGCATTCAGTCAGTTTATTTAGCTTTTTTTAGAAGCCCATTGCTCAACCCCAGAACCTTTCGTGCTCTACTAGGCACCACCTTCTCTCAGCAGCAGAGTAAAGCTCTGCTACAGGGATGAGTAAAATTCTATTTTATTTATATAGTGCCAATTCACAATGCATAATTTCAAAGCTGTTTACAAAGTTAATTCGATCAAATCATCCAGACACATTGGTCAAATAGTTTCCCATCTAAAGAAGAATGGGCCACATGTGAGAAGCCTGTGGAGGAAAAACCTGAAACAGTTGGAGGAGGAAATCTGTCGCCTACAAATTTCAGCTGAAAAGGTTTCTCAGTGTTTAAAAACATCAAACGTAGTGAAAGATAAAATAAAATAAAACACATGAGCAGCAGCTGCTGGTCTTTATGGATTGAAATCCTTACATTTTTTTTGTTGTTTAAAAAAAATCTACTCAGTATTATTGACTTTGGCTTGCAAAAAACAGTCACTATATAAAAGGAGGCTCTAAGAACTGTTGTATAACTGAAAATGTTAGCTGTCTAATTACAGAAAAAATATTTAAACTCCAGTTACATTCCTGGTGCACTGAGGCTTCAATGGAAGAATCTATTATTTGAGGAATGTCTCTCATTGCTGTACAGGCATAACATTATGACTACCGCCAGCTTAAGTAATTATCTCTGTCACTGTGCCTGTTACCGAGTGGCACAAGAAGAGAGCATTTTGTCCTTAAAGTTGACGTATTGAATCAGGAAAGATGGACAGTGAATGGATGTGAGTGAGTTTGAAAAAGGCCGAGGAGGGATGGGTGTCTTAGAGAGCCTGCTAAACTGCCGCTCCTGTGGAGTGCTCCCAGTCTGCAGGAACCAGGCTTATTGATGCAGCAGGAGGAGTGAAGGCTGGCCATTTAGGTTTGTAGAATCCTGAAAAGCCAATGATTTTAACCCAAACCTGACTTTGTGCCACAGGTTTGGGGTTAGAGGGTTTGCTTTAAATTAAATCTTCCAGCTCATTGCTTTTCAGTGACAACAGGGAGGATCATTGCCTTTTCCTCAGCTATTTGTGTTCTAGCAGCCAGTGCAACAGTACTAGACGTGTTTTTTTTTTTTAAAGAATTAATCTTCTTTTACTGGATCATTTTTTTTATACTCCACAAATCACCTGCCTTTGTTGTGAGGATAAACTGTTTTGCAGCTGACGGACAAAGATGGCTGCTATTTGACAGCGATTTATGAAACAGTTATTATAGTGTTAGGAAATTTCAGAACTGCATATTTCCTATATATCCTTTTTTATAGTTGAAATCAATGGTTTGTGCTGTTACTGAGGCAGGGCAAACTGACACTCAGGTGAGGTTCATTAAGTTCTTAATTCAAGCCATTTCCTTCATCAGATCATTATATCACTCATAAAGCATGAGCGACTAATCTCATTTAAATTCCTAAAGACATTCTTGGATAAATTGTATGAGCGTGACTTGAAGCGGTTCTGTCATCGTCCAGAAGACGGCTCCAATAATGGGAAACAGAGCTCTGCCTGTTTCTCCTCATAATTCCCCCAAGGATTCCTGATGTTCCTCAGAGTCTCTCAGACATCATCACTCTTACAATATGCTTTACATCAGAGATGAGAGCAGGAAGAAGACCCATTTGGGCAAAGATTTCTGTTCCCTTCCAGACTCAGGGAGAGCTTTTACAGGTGCATAATTAGAATATCATGAAAAAGTGAATTTTTTTTCAGTAATTCCATTCAAAAAGTGAAACTTGTATTTCATATTAATTTAAAGGGTGGTGGTGATAATTACTTGCCTCGTGAGACCATCCTGATCTCGCGAGCTTTCAAGGTTTCACTCGCAGATCAGTCTGGCTACCCTCCGTTAAAGAAAATTTGGAGCCGTTCACCAAACGAACGTCCAATAAGCGTTGGCTTTGAGGCGGGTTGAGGTGTGACGCAACGAGGAGCGACAGTTCAATCTAAAGAACATGGCGGCTTCAGTCGATGAAACTAGCGTTAGCGCGGCTATAGAGCAAGTTTTATCGGAATTACAGAGTATTTCTTTGCTGAGCTAACGAGCCTTTACCTGCAGCAGCAAGAGTAGCTTGGCTTGTGGTTGTGTTTTCGTCGTCGCTCTGTTACGAGCGACGACGAATCTGATTGGTTTATTTGGCCCGTCTATCACCAACATAGGCCAATCAGCTAACCAGTATTTTCGCCCCTTCCCAAAATTACTTCAACGGAAGGTTTCCAGATGGATATGCGGAGCAAATCTATCTGGCGGAGTCAGGTAAGATAATTACATAAATCATCAGCACATCAGAGGGACACCTCACTTTGGACATAATGTTACAGAGGCAAGACTGAAGAACATTGGACATAATGGAAACTGATGACGATAATGGGCGACCAGAGAAGAAAAGACAAAAGTCACAGAGAATGTTCATAGATGGTGTAAATGATCATATGCACAGTGTTGATGTAATGGCGGTAGATGCTAGATATGGGCTTAGATAAAATCTAATTATCAGCTGTGGTGCACCCTGAAAGGAGCAGCTGAAATGAGGCCTTGCTGCCGAGGACCCTGCCTGACGCAGTTTCCATAGGGCACTGCCTTTAACTCTGGAAAGATAGGGGCCACATTTGGGAGGGGAGAGGGAAAAAAAGACATATTTCACACTTTATCCTATTCCAGGATACAGTTTGAGATATCAAAAAACCTTGCATGAGAAAAGCACATGTGACGAGACAACATTTAAGCGAGGGGTTAACCTTGGAGACTAGTCTCACGAAGTTCGTATGTTGTTGTGGGCATCAGTTATGTGTGTGTGTTTGGGTGAAAAATGTTATATTTCCATGAACGCTCTCCAGAGGGCCATTTGTCCTTGATGTTATCAACCGTCTCACAGTTCAGAAGCATCCACAGATGTCCACAGGGGAGGAGGGAGCGGGTGGTAGTTCTGAGCTCTCTCGCCATAACATTCAGGGGAGTTTTTTTAAAGGGGAGGCATAATCCAAATACACAATTTGTTATGAGAACAAGCTGCACCAACTTTTCCGTCAGCTTTAAACCGGTTATGAAGCATTAATCGTTGAAGTGGCAGATCAGCGAGATTTTTCTCACAGATGATGTCCACATAGCTATTCATTACTTCTGATAATTTTTTTTCGGTCTCCTACCGGCATCTCTCGTTTTTTGCGTTGGCAAAGTCCATGGAATCAAAACGATCTCGCTAAGCAGATTTTCCCAGTGATGTCACACCAATAGTCGCAAACCTGGAAGCTGGCACCCGCTATACTGTCTGAGTACTACATCGATAACGTTGTTTTGCTTTCACGTTTTTTTTACAAGATGCCTCGTCATTGTGTCGCTATGTACTGTTCCCATGAAGATGGAAGATTGCATGAGTGGCCAAAGGACACACTTAGAGCCCGTTTGTGGCTCGTCATTTTAAAGACGACTGCCATGGTGCTCCGGGGGAGGGGGTCTTTGGCTTTTCACCACCACTATTGTTCCCCTTTAGATTTTAACGGCAGCTTGCATCTATTATTGTTGCACTACTGCCATCTATTGGATCCTAATATCTATTCCTCAAATTCTCTGATCCCAGTATTTTTTTTAAACTGAAGAATCTTCTTTTTCCCCTAAATACTATTTAGTTTATAAACCACATTCTCAATTTTAAATTCCTATTAAAACTTAAATCCGTTTTTAATAATCTTTGATTTACACATCTTCTACAATTAATAAAACCATGTTCTATTGTTTCTACATCATGACACCAACTACAAAAACCAGTAAGATGTTTCCCCATTTTACAAAGTGAGTGGTTCTTATTCTATTTATAATTATTTCCTCCCAACTGTTTATTCCTCTAATCCTTACTACATCAACTGTATTTTGTATCTTATATAAGTGCCTTCCATTTATTTCATTATCCCACCTACCTTTCCATATCTTCTTGCTTTCTCTCCAAACTATACTTTAGCCTTCAGATTTTGATAACTTTACCGGCATATCAATATATTCTTTTTTTAATAGCCTCCTTAGCCAACCTATCTGCTCTTTTGTTACCCAAAATACCAACATGAGCAGGAGTCCAAAATAATATTACATTTTTATTTTGTTCACATATTCTATGATGAACAGCCATAACCTCATATAATATATTTTGATGATTACTTGTACATCCCTTTTGAATACTCAATGCAGATAATCACTACAAATTATTTTATTTATACTAGTATCCTCCACCCATTCTCAAGCTAATAATATAGCACATAATTCTACTGCATATATACTGAGATAATTAGATGTTCTTTTTGAAATAATCTTTGTCAGGAATCACCACTGCTTTACTAGTTGCTTCACTCTTTGTCTTTTTATTTTCATGTATCTATGTCTACATGTGTTGTCTTTTACTTTCATGTATCTGTTTATTTACTTATGTGTAAATGCACCCCAGCAATCAAAACAAATTATGAAAAATTCTACTCACTGCTGCTTTTTGTTTCAGACTATTTAGACCACTGTTTCGAGATGCTGCTAGCAGAGCTGGAGAAAATAAAAACTAAGCAGGTTGATGCAGCATAAGAGTCCCCATCACTGACAAGTTAATTTGTGAAACCAACAAAAGATGATGCCATCAATCTCTCATTCATTCGATTTTCAAAAAGACCATGAAATCATTTTTATTAGTAATTGCTTATATTACATAATAACCACAACAATTTTGTTTACATGCATGTTTTAGATTTTATTCTTTCAGCTTGGGTATTTTTTTAACTGACAACAGATGACCTCTAAAGGTAAAGTCATCTTCATGTCCTGGGGGTGGGAAGTGGGCCCTTACACAGCTGACTGCACACGAGGGTATCACAGCCCTGGTATCTTTGCCTAAATAGTCCCAACACCATCTCACAAATTGTCTATAGGCTATATGCCTATGCTGTTGCTTGTATTGGGACCAAGCAACCTGCAATGTTCAAACATTTAGACACACCGCTTCCATGCCAGGATGGTCTGTGATACAGCCAGGGATTTCTCCATCCATATCCTCTGGCTTCTTCCATCTTAGCAACAACCAAGCCCATTTCCTGGCAACAGATGCACTCTCTCACAGAATCCATTATTGGCAGTGAGAACAGGAACACCTAAAAAATAAGATTGATTAATTGTATATTTGTATATGAATTACACACTATAACTGATTTGCTAAATTCACTATTAATGCATTTATGGTAAATTGGAAATGGAAATCTTTAGGCCTCAATATTACTCAGTGTATATTTTTGATAAATTATTATTATTTAATTTTTGTTTTACTAGTATGTAGGTAGGCTAAATATTATAATATGTACCGATACTGTTTATAAATTGTTAAGTGATTTTTTTATGATAAGTAGCACCTCATCATTGGGCCTAACTAGGCCATGGCATAAATTAATTTTTAGTTGTGAATAAATGCTCATTCATTTTAGTGATACATTTTGTCCTCATCTCTTTATTTAAGATAAGATAGACTTTATTGATCTCACAGTGGAGAAATTCACTTGACACATCGGCTCAATAAAAGTGACAAAAGTTGGAAAAAGACCGATTATCTTGGCGTTTAAAATAACACAAAACAGCGCAAGAAGACCTCGTTTATTTATTTTTATTTTATAATTTTGTAAACAGCTGCCGATTAAACTAAATGCTCCAACCTTGATATGATTATATGCGTTGTTTTACCGAAAAATCAATCATAAGCGCTGTGAAAACGGCAGCAATGCGCGCTCCCGACAAAGGGGTGGGGGGGGGGGGGTTCACAGGGGAACTGAATTTCGCACAACACCGGCATTTTAGCCATTAAATATCTATGGTGCCTAAAAGAAAATGATGTCAACTTACGAGAAAATATTTGAACTGCGTAGTTAAAAGAAAAAACTTGTCCTACCATTCATCTAATCTCCTGACGTCCAATCTCCACTCTTTGTCCGACTCGCTGTTGTTCGTCCGCTGCCTTCTCTTCATTTGAAACGTCTGGGTCGAACATGTGAGGCTCCAGACACAAATATTCTTCCTCCGATACATCAGAATGGTCTCCTGGTAGGAATCGCTCGGTTGAAGTCGAAATTTCGCTTTCAGATTTCTAGTTTTGGCTATCGCATGTAGTGCTCTAATCCACCATGTTGAGATGAACGTTCACGTTCTGACGTCACGACTTCCGGGTTGGAGGGCGCTTGAAAAGTGATCCGAATCTTTTCCGATTATCTCTTAAATGTGAAAAAAAAATGGTGGTATATTTATTTGTTCATATTTTGCTATATATATATATACGTAAGGTTAAGTCAAACTGATGGATGCTTCATAACCGGTTTAAAGTCCTTTCATCGCTGGCTCCACATGGCAAATCCAATATTCCATCTTTGTTGGGCTTTTTTTCCGCGTTTCACATCCAGATTTTATCCCATCTCCCGTTTGAGTTCAACCACGAAGCCAGTCAGCATTCCAACACATCCAGCTTGCGGCTCTGCTCCTCCAACTTACGGGTCTGTTTGTTTACCGCCTTAGTCATTGTGTCATATGCGGCCGGTAACCTGATCAAGGCCATAATTGCTACCAACATCCGCTGAATTTGCTAATATATCAAAAATCCACCGAATCCAATTAGCAGAAATCCAAGTATCATGAATCCAAACATGTATACGTCTTTCACGTCCTCGACTGACAAAATCGAAAAACACACCATTTTCCACCTGTTCCAAGAATCTAGGGTGTATCCCACGAAATGTGTCCCGTCAGGACAGGATGGGTCCCCTCTTCCCTGCCTACTGTTGGTTTTAATGCTGGGCCTGCTCCTACTTATCTCTGAAGGCCCGTCTTACCCCGGTTTAAGATTTGGCAGTAAAGGAGAAACATTGATCAGAGGCAAACATTTAAAATATGCATATTTTATTCATTTGGAATTCCAAAAGGAGACACAAAACTTACATTACAATTTCTCTGTTGTCATGGTTTAGCTGTGATCTGGCTTTTGTTTACTATTAGTTTTCAGTTCTTCCTCCTTGTCAGGTTTTAGTTTTGATCTGGCTTTTTTTACTGTTAGTTTTCAGTTCCTCCTCCTCCTCTCACTCAGCTTACCATTCACTCTCTCTGCAGTCAGTCACAACTGTTGGTCATTAATTAGTCAGACTCACTCCACCTGCCAGCCTCCCTACATAACCTCCCTCTGTCTTTACTTCCCTGCCGGTCCGTCATCAGACTCCACTCACTCCTCGCCTGTCTACCTGGTTTGCTCCTACTAGCTGTTGGTATCCTGCCTCAGTTTTTAATGTTTAATCTCTGCCTGCTGCTGGATGTTTCCTGTTTTACCCCTGAACTTCTAGTGAAGCTTCGGCCTGCTGTTGCTCTGGCCGTGCTGCAAGTACTCACAAGTACTCACTCTGCCGTGCTGCTGGTCCTGCTTGCCAGTTCCTGCCTCCTCTCTGCTCCAGCCAGAACTCTCAGTTTTAGCTCCATGTGTGTGGTTCTGAGTTCACTGTAAACAAATCCTGACAGCTGTATTCAGTATATTACCCGGCCTTCTGCCCCATGGTGATGCAAGTGATTCTGTCTGCTTTACACTACTCTGAAGGCATCTTTTAAAAGACTGACAAAAAGGCTGTCCTTCTTGGTAAAGCTTGATTTATTACTCAAAACCCGTTCTATCAGGGGTCAAGCCAGATAACCTACACAGCCATAAACCCGCTCTCAACAGTTTGCAACACTTTACTTTGCCTTAAAGGGAGACACAGTTTTAGAGGCCAGACATTCCTTATTATTTTCCATACAAATGCCTGATTAATATAACTAAGATATTTTCCTCAACAATTCCCTCTGTTTTGATCTAACAGATCAAATCAATAACTGAGCTATACCTAATTTAATTTCTTGGACCTCTCAAAGTGTAAATGATGAGAAGGAATTTCCTTATCCCGGTTAGGAAGTAACCCCCTCTGTCCTGGGGCTGCAGCAGCTTCACCAAAGTCTCCGCGCCTGTCCGCACTCTGCTGCTCCCCCTCCCCTCTCGTACATGGCTCAGCGGTGCCAGCCAATCAGCTCTCTCTCACAAACAGCCGCGCTGCTGAGAGAGAGAGAGAGAGAGAGAGAGAGAGAGAGAGAGAGAGAGAGAGAGAGAACTAAAACATATACAAATATTAGAATACAATACAAACAACAAAACAAAAATGTACCTCGCTGCTTTCACTGGGGAATACTATGTTGATTTCTTGGTTACACATTTTTGACAGTTCAAGCCATTCATTGGCACCATGATTGTACCAGCTTTTATAGAGCCCGTCCTCATTATCTACGGCAGCCCATGAGGTACACACAAAAAACTCAAAACATTAGAAAGTGCAAATAACATTAAACAAAACAAAATATAAACCACCAAAATGCTAATCAAAACAGACAAACATCCATAAACAATATGCAACATTCTTAATTCATAAAATTCACTTTGAATAATTTATTTGATAGTCTACAAAAATATTATTTAGGCAATTTATTTTAAATAGCTCACCATCCATTACACTCCCACCAATGATGCATGAACTATCACCAAAATCATGCATTATTTTAAAGTTTCCCTTAAAACCATGCAGATTGTTTAAACATGCTGGTCTGTGTACATTCAGTTTATGAGTCACTTTCTAATAACACAACCATTTCAAATTAGCTTAAGGAGGCTTTTAAGTTGGAGAAGGAGCCCTTGGTAGACCGCGCCCATCGTACTCTCCAACCGAGACCGAAACCTGAAGAGCGACCTCGTCCTATTGTTGTACGTCTGCACTATCATTCGGACTGTGTGGACATATTGGGTCGAGCTAGGTCTCAGCAGCGGATCATGCTTGGTGACACACACTTCTCCGTTTTCCCTGACCACACGCCGAAGACGGCCCGGGCCCGCGCCTCCTTCAATGATGTCCGCCGTCAGCTTCGAATGATCCCGGGGATCCGGTTCGGACTGTTATATCCTGCTCGACTCCGGGGTACACATAATGGTACGGAGAAAGTATTTAATTCACCAGAAGAGGCCGGCGCCTTCATCAGGTCGCTCAAGACACGTGAGAGCATTGCAAAAAGCCCATAACTCTGGATAACCTGTTACCTTTACCGACTGTTATTACTCTCTTTGCTTCACTGAAGTTAGGTTTTCCTCTTGTCATTAACATTTTCTAGTTCGTTATTTTCTGGACTCAACCAGATGTGCCAAAATGTTAAATGTTGCTAAGTTTGCGGGAGCTCAAGCTCAAACTGTCTCAAGCTCAAACTGTACGTTGCTAAAAACCGTAAGCATCCATTCTAGAGATTTGACTCCTTGTGGAGTCTGCACTCCATCGTTTGGGGATGGGGTCGTTGTAAGTGCAACTGGGAGGGGGGTGGTGGGCGGGTGGTTATTCACTTCGTTAGGATTATTGTTTTTTCCACAGTGATTTTTATTTATTCACTTTTTTTTCTTTTTCTTTTTCTCTTTTTTTTTTTTTTTTCCCTTTCTTGCTGGTGGTGTGGGGTGGTCCTCTCTATTCAGCTCTCCTATTTCTGCTTCTACAATAGACCCAAAACATGTCTACTAATGACAATACTGTGAATGTCCCACAAATGGGCTCTTCTGTGAGACTTTTGAGCTGGAATATTAGGGGTATGGGCAGCCCAATTAAGAGATCAAGGATTTTTGCACACTTGAAACGTCTTAAACCTGACCTCGTATTTTTACAGGAAACCCATATGCGCACTAAAGATCAGATCAGGCTAAAATGTCCTAGGGTTTCTGATGTATTTCATTCAGATTTCAACTCTAAAGCCAGGGGGGTTGCCAACTTAGTTGGTAAATCAATTCAGTTTTCTGTTTCTACTCCATTTACGTACAACCCAGTCTGGTAACTTCTTCAACATCTTGTGATTTTCCTCACAATCATTTAAGATGGACAGTACCTTTACTTGAGGCATAGCCTCTTCACAACTTTTCAAAATGTCAGCAAAATCTCTGAGAGACAATGGATCATTTGGTGTAATCTTTGGCCATAACATAAGTTTATCCCTAAATGCTTTCTGAGTTACAAACGGGCTTCCATATCTCTCCTGTAGAACTGACCAAGCACCTTCATATGCTTCCTCAGAGCTTCTGTGAAAGAAACCTTCCACAGCCTTTCTGGCTTCTCCAGAGAGATAACTTTTAAGATACAACATCTTTTCCCCAGCAGAGATTGATTTTGAATCAATTAAGGTTGTAAATTATATCTTAAAGTCCACAAATTTCAAAGGGTCACCTGAGAATATGACAGGTACAGGAACAGGAAGGCGACTTTAACTCAATGAGCTTGTTAAGGCTTCAGCCAAGTTTACTGCAGGAATCTCAGAGCAAGCTTGAGGTGGTAGAATTGATGCAGCCTTTACAGCTGAATTTCTTAGGGGTTTTAGAGTTTGCCCTGATTTAACCTCAGGCTTAAAATCAAGATTTTCCCCTTCAACACCATCTTCCAGTCTGCTATAAACATCAACCTGAGTGGCAGCCATTTTAACTTCTATATCTGTTTGCACTACCTTTAGCTTGCTCTTCTCATCAAGCTGCTGTAGCGCTTCAGCTTCCTTCTTTTTAATTTCTGCCATAATCTGGGACTCCTGACATTTCCATTCACATTCAAGCTTATTGACTTTCGCATGTTGAGCTTCAATCTCCAACATGGATCTAACTTGAACCCTTTTGGCCGCCAGATCAGCTTCTGCCAATACACGCCCTTGAGAAACTTTGGAGCTGGTAATTGATGAACCATTTATACATGAAGAACTTTCAGTAGAGATTTCCCCAAAAACAGACTGATATTCATTTCTATTTAAGACTTCTCGCACCCTTTCCTTTTCAACTTCTTGATTAAATTTCTTTTCAACAATACCCCTTCTAAACGCTTACACACAAGATCATAAATCTCATTTGTTAATATAGTACAGGCATCTAGTTTCTGCACAATATCTGGAGTATTTAAAGAATTACGTTGAAGAAATTCATAATTCTGTTTTACTTTCTCAAGACTGTTTTGGACTTGCTGATTTGTTTCATCTAGATTCTCCTGAGAGCAGAAACCCTTTAATTTCTTCCTGGCTTCTCTGGCAATTTGTTTCCACGAGGCATAAGATTTAAGAAATGGCTTTATCTGTTTTGCAGACTCTGCTTCTCTGTACTGCTCTCCCTTTTCAGTTAACTTTCTCGTGCGAGAACCTGAAACCAATTCTTGTCCCTTTGGCTTTTCCTCAGTTACCTGACTCCGCCAGATGGATTTGCTCTGCATATCCATCTGGAAACCTTCCGTTGAAGTAATTTTGGGAAGGGGCGAAAATACTGGTTAGCTGATTGGCCTATGTTGGTGATAGACGGGCCAAATAAACCAATCAGATTCGTCGTCGCTCTGTTACGAGTGCACAACCACAAGCCAAGCTACTCTTGCTGCTGCAGGTAAAGGCTCGTTAGCTCAGCAAAGAAATACTCTGTAATTCCGATAAAACTTGCTGGATAGCCACGCTAACGCTAGTTTCATCGGCTGAAGCCGCCATGTTCTTTAGACTGAACTGTCGCTCCTCGTTGCGTCACACCTCAACCCGCCTCAAAGCCAACGCTGATTGGACGTTCGTTTGGTGAACGGCTCCAAATTTTCTTTAACGGAGAGTAGCCAGACTGATCTGCGAATGAAACCTTGAAAGCTCGCGAGATCAGGATGGTCTCACGAGGCTATTTCCTCAGTACACACATCTTCAGTAGAAAGTCCTTTTTTTACATGGCAGAGACATCTTAACTCTTACAGTGAAATTAAACCCACATTCAAACTTAACATTTAGTTACAAAAAACACATTCCAATATATATTTTTTTCTTTTTCCTTTTTTTTTCCCTTAAACACACACCTTATAGGCAGTTCGGCGTATAATTTAACCAAACATAGGCTTTAAACTAATTTAATTTCGTAAATATCAACCAAGTGACGTCATTTCCAAATTATTTCCGCGTTGTTTGATCAGTCAATTTCTCACCGCGCCAGTGGTCATCTGTCAGATTCAGTTTCTGATACCAACTTGCAATCCACCACAAAGACAGCTCCTCATGGTGGCGTTGACTCCGACGCAGTGTCAAACTTCAGCCGATGTCAAATCCAAACGTCTCACCATCAATGGAAGGCAACACACGGTGATTTTAGCGTTTTATTTTCTTTGATGAAGATCCATCATCACAGTCACCAAAGGTACACAGTCTCTCAGTCACCTTAGTCACCAAAGTCACTGTGAAATATTAGAATGCAAAACAATCTTACAAAACAACCAATACAAACAACAAAACAAAAATGTACCTCGCTGCTTTCACAGGGGGATACTATGTTGATTTCTTGGTTACACATTTTTGACAGTTCAAGCCATTCATTGGCACCACTTCATGTTAACTTTCAAATATATTATCTATCATATGTTACTGGAGCACACACAGAAAATGTTATTAAGATCTTGAAAGAACCCAGTACATATATCCTATTAAAAAGTGTTATTTAAGATAAAATAACATTGACTAATCCTTTATTTATCTCACGATGGGGAAATTTATAGGATTAAAGCAACAGGCAGGTGCACACAACACAGACAAAATGACATAAGGATTGAAAGATATAAGAGGTGGATTAGGAAAAAAACCATTATGAACATAACATTATTATTATCATTATTATCTAATTGTAATAATAAAATAAAAATCACAAAACCCAGAAGGTCAACAGTTTCATGATACATCAAGCTTAAGGACTGGCTAATATACAGCAGGTCATAAAAAGGCCATATTTTGGCTGCAGTGCTTGCTGTTCTCTTATGAACAAAAGATCAACTAGTGCACTAAATTCAATAGATGGGTTGAAAATATCCAGTATAGAATACAGAGATTTCCAGGGCATGAAGTAAATACAGTTAGGTTGACTTTTTTTAGTGTGTGTGTGTGTGTGTGTGTGTTGGCGGCAGGTGTAGAGGGGGGGCCCAAAAAGACTGCGTTGTCCCGGGCCCTAGCAAAGCTGTCAGCTGGCCTGCCTAGAAATGTAATAGTTAATGAGACATTTTATCACAGTTTCTCTGTCCTCTCTTTCTGCAGGCCTCTGGTCATCCTGTAAAAGGCTCCACGCACGCACACAAATACTTAAAAACCTCTGATGGGGATCACCATGTCTGTAGAAAAAAGTGACCACGCAGTCTCAAACTAATGTTTAATTCTCTCCCAAATTTCCAACAACTTTTCCCAACTTCTAACCTCTTTCTGACTTTTAGCCTACGGTTTATAATAAAATTTGTCATCCAACCGTTTTTTTCCCCAATGAAACTGTCTCCACCAGCTTTTGTTTACGCTTCAGACCACGTTTCTCCATTCAAACTTCTCTTGTGCTTCAACAAAAGCCATTAATACATCGACCTCTTGTCCCAATGAATTCCAAATTCTCGCTCCATGATGAACACTTTTACTAACTCCTCAACTCAAATGAAATCAACTTCACAGCACTTTTCTACCGTGAGGCCCAGATTCTCTCTCCCTAACAGACACACACACACAGACAAAGAGATACACATACAGACACCCACACTCTTAAGAGCCGCGGACTCAAGCAGTCTCTCCTTCTCTCTCACACAAGGATCCCATTTAACCGAGACAAAATGTTGGACAACACATAAAGACAGACAGCTCGCGCGCAAGGAAAGACCATTTTTCCCGTTCGGCGGAATCTCTATTTCTTTTAAGGCCTTTTTATCTAACCGCCGTATCTTCAAAATCCCTGTTTTGAAGGCAGAGAAATAATCCAAATTATCTCTCTGGGATCCCATTTTTAATCTCTTCTCTTTTTTTCTTCTCTATTTCTCTTAAACAAACCTCTCATACTAGTTGCTCTGTTTAACCTCTGATATGTTAAGAAGAGAGTTTCTCATCCACAGCACCACTTGATTTAGCCTATGTCTAATTTACTGCCAATAGAGAATCAAAAATCTCCTTTCCTTTTTCAGGTCGACCCTGTGGTGCTGTAAACGATTACTCCTTCGTGCCCAAATTCAAAAGGTTCCTCCACTTAATGTCAAATCCGGGTGACGGCTGACCAATGAGATGAACCACCATGACAGATATGGGAGTGGTGTAGGGCTTTCTGGGAAGTTGGCTGAGCTGAGTGAACGCTGGCACGACTTGCTGCTGCTGCTCGCCGGAATTTTTGTATTTGCTGCTCCCTGCCTTTGCTCACCGGTAACTTTTTAACCGGTAACTTTTTAACAGACAGTGCAATTGTTTTTAACGGACAGTGCAATTGTTTTTTTACTGAGAACACGGCCACGATTCATCGGCACTACAGGTTGTGTGCGTCCCAACTAGGCTACTATCGGTAGCTCACCTGTCCTGCCCCGTTTTCAGCCTCACCTGACGTTTTTTAATAATGTGGACCGACAGGACATACATCCTGCTTGTCTGCATCTGGATATTTCTACTGCCCGCTCACCTGCAAGTGGCGGGTTTGCTGCAGTATTCAGCCGCTGACCTGCTCCGGCTCCGCTGTCACTCGCCCGGACCTGCGCCCGAGGCACTCCACCTTCACCCGGACATCACCTTCCAGCCACGCCGGAGATACATCCACCGAGGATCTCGCCGGATTTCCCACCACAACGGTTCAACAGCAATAAAATCCATCTGGTCCAGCTCCCGACGGGGGATTCGTCGCCCTCCATGCTCCACCAGCCGGGCTGTCGACCACAGCGTGTTAGCCCGCCTAGCTCGGTCGGCTAGCACCACCACCAGCTGCAACAACACTGCACTCAACTTTGCTCTGCTTAACATCCGCTCACTGACAAGCAAGGGACATCTCATTCAGGACCTCATCACTGACCGTAAACTGGACTTTCTCTGTTTAACCGAGACCTGGCAACAGCCCCAAGAATACTCTCAGCTCAACGATTCCACTCCTAATGGGTTTGTTTACATCTCTCAACCCCGTGGTTCCGGGCGCGGAGGAGGTCTCGCGATAATTCATCGCGAGAATTGGAAAGTCTCGCCGGTATCTGCGCCAGTCTCAAGCACGTTTGAATCCACAGTCTGCAAGCTGTCTGGCCCAACTCCAACCATCATTGCTGCTGTCTACCGCCCCCCAAAACCGAATAGTGCCTTTTTAACAGAGTTTGCCGATTTTCTCACCCACCTATCCTCTCTATCACCAAACTTAATCCTACTGGGTGATTTCAATATCCACATGGACAATACCAATTTGCCTCTCACCAAAGACTTTACTTCCTGCCTAGAGAGTTTTGGATGTCAGCAATACACCACTACCCCCACACACTCCAAAGGACATATTCTGGATTTAATCTGCTGCTCTGGCGTCATCCCTCACAACATAACAGCTGATGAACTCCCCATAACTGACCATTTTCTCCTCTCATTTGAAGTGAATATTACCCTCTCTATCTCTAAAACATCCCGCCTCATATCCTTCCGGAACATAAAGAACATTGATCCCTCCACCCTTATCTCAAGTATCCACTCTTCCTGCCTCCTTGACTTCAATAATCTGCTAACCCCTGATGACCTGGTCATCCACTACAACACTGGTCTCCATAATATCCTTGACTCGCTTGCTCCACTAAAAAATAGATTTGTTTCTTTTTCCGTCTCCGCCCCCTGGTACACCCCAAATCTCCGACGCATGAAAACCAAAGGACGGCAACTCGAAAGACTTTATAGAAAAACTGGTCTCACTATACACAAAGAAATGTACAATAATCACATTATTCACTATAAGGACTCCATTGCCAGCACTAAATCACAGTATTACTCGAGCTTAATCACTGCCAATCAACATAACTCTAAGTCACTTTTCTCTATACTCAATAATACTATCAAACCCAAGGACTCTTTCCCCCCGCACCTTTATACAACCTCCTTCTGCAATGACATCATGTCATACTTCACAGGAAAAATCAAGAACATTCACCAAAACCTTGGATCAACGGCTCATCTCAGCACCTCACCAGATCTTCCCTCGCCTACACAGTCGCTCTCCTCCTTCCATCTTCCCACTGTCTCGGAAATCACAGAGCTCATTCGGAAATCCAAACCATCCACCTGTCAACTGGACCCCTTCCCAACACAACTTGTCAAAACCTGCCTCCCCTCTCTGGTTCCCCTCATCTCCGCTATCATCCACACCTCCCTCACCACTGGAACTGTCCCTACACTTCTCAAAACTGCTGCCATCACTCCGATTGTAAAAAAACCTGGTGCCGACCCGATCAACTTCAACAACCTCCGTCCTATCTCCAATTTACCCTTCATTTCCAAAATTCTTGAAAAAAACAGTTGCCTCCCAGCTCCATACTCACCTATCTGCCAACAGCCTGTATGAAGAATTTCAGTCTGGTTTCCGGCCACTCCATAGCACTGAAACAGCACTCATCAAAATCACCAATGACCTCCTCATGGCATCTGATTCTGGACTACTCACCATCCTCATCCTCCTCGACCTGAGTGCAGCCTTTGACACCATCTGTCACACCACTCTCCTCAGTAGGCTTTCTTCCATTGGCATCACTAACACTCCGTTGGACTGGTTTATTTCCTACTTCTCTGACCGCACTCAGTACATTCAACTGAAGACCCTCAAATCCACCCCCTCCCCCCTCACCTCAGGCGTGCCCCAGGGCTCTGTACTCGGGCCCCTCCTCTTCATCATCTACCTCCTTCCCCTTGGCAATATCTTCCGCAAATTTAACATCCAATTCCATTGCTATGCTGATGACACCCAGCTCTACCTCTCCACACAACCATCGTCCTCTCTTCCCCCCACCTCCCTCACAAATTGCATCTGTGAAATAAAAGCCTGGTTCACCAAAAACTTCCTTCAATTAAACAGTAGTAAAACTGAGGTTCTCCTCATCGGCACCAAATCAACTCTTTCCAAAACTGACAGTTTCCCACTTGTTATTGACAGTTCCTCCATCTCCCCCTCCCCCCAGGTTAAGAGTCTGGGTGTCATCCTCGATAGCACCCTATCTTTTCAATCCCATATCAATAACATTACCCGGTCTGCCTACTTTCACTTAAGAAACATCAACCGCCTCCGTCCCTCCCTTACCCCACACACTGCTGCCATACTTGTGCACAGCCTTGTCACCTCCCGACTGGATTACTGCAACTCTCTCCTCTTTGGCCTTCCTCAGAAATCACTCCATAAACTACAACTGGTCCAGAACTCAGCTGCTCGCATCATAACAAGAACTCCCTCTATCCACCACATCACCCCGGTCCTCCAACAGCTTCACTGGCTCCCCGTGCAGTTCCGCATTCAATATAAAATTCTCATGGTGACATTCAAGGCCCTTCACCACCTAGCCCCCCCTTATCTGTCAGGCCTCCTGCACATTCCCACCCCCTCCCGTGCTCTTAGATCCTCATCTGCTTTACACCTGTCTGTCCCTTCCGCCCGTCTCACCACCATGGGGAGCAGAGCATTCAGCCGCTCTGCCCCCCGCCTCTGGAACTCTCTACCACCCCTACTTAGAAACACGGACTCACTTCAAAATTTTAAATCACAACTCAAAACTCATCTGTTTAAGACCGCCTATTCTCTTTAATTATCAATTTCCCTGTCCCAGCCTCGGTATTTATTTATTTTTTATTTATTTTTTAAATGTTTTTTGTTTTGATTCTGTTCCTGACATTCTGTTTTTTACCCTTCTGTACGGCGACCTTGAGTGTCTAGAAAGGCGCCTTTTAAATAAAATGTATTATTATTATTATTATTACCAAATTGTTGGTTTTAATACTGGGCCTGCTCCTGCTTATCTCTGAAGGCCCGTTTTACCCCGGTTTAAGATTTGGCAGTAAAGGAGAAACATTGATCAGAGGCAAACATCTAAAATATGAATATTTTATTAATTTGGAATTCCAAAAGGAGACACAAAACTTACATTACTGTTTCGCTCTGTTCAGTATATTACCCGGCCTTCTGCCACATGGTGATGCAAGTGATTCTGTCTGCTTTACACTACTCTGAAGGCATCTTTTAAAAGACTGACTATCCCTTCTGATTAGATTTTGGGGGAGGGGGGGGGGGTCCAATTCTATCTGTTCTCAAAACAAAGAGGCTGTTTTTCTTGGTAAAGCTTGATTTATTACTCAAAACCTGTCTATCAGGCATTCCTTATTATTTTCCATACAAATGCCTGATTAAGATATTTTCCTCAACACTACCTGTCGAAGAAAATTTATCAGTAGCATTGAGAGACCAGCTTACCAGATCCATAGTTTTCAGCGTTCGGGTAATATGAAGAAAGTGCTCAGAAAGACAAAAACACAGCAGAAGACAAAAAAAGAGACAAAAACACAGCAGCGACTGTCTCCGAAGAGAGAGAACAGAAGGATAAAGAAAATATTTATCAGTGATTAATAACAACAACAAAAAACAGTGAGCACTACCATAGATATCTTTAGAACAATTACATACAGTTTGGTATATGCCCTGAGAGATGCATAGTAAAAGTAAACTAGGAGGAATGATATCCAGTTCCTTCTTTGCAATTTATGATCTTTTTTTTCTGTTCTTTATCTCGGTTGTGACGTAATGTCTATTAAAGGCAGAAAACATCAGGGGACGTTCAATGCTAAATAACATTTTGGTTTTATACAACCTGCAGAGTTTTGCAGTAACAGAATGAGAGCTTGGGAGACAACAACAAAGGAAAAGTGCCAAAATAGAACACTCCAGAGATCGTCTGTTCATTTTTTATTGTGCAACATTCATGTTTGATAATGGCTTCATGTTTGTGCTGCTGATTTACTGAACAGGGCGCATCTTCATGCTTATGGCCTTCAAAGAATAGAAACTGCCCTTCCAGCTGTACCAGATCACTCCAACCTCATATTTAGACCCATCAGCACCCCAGAGGTAGACCCCGTTTGGGTTTCCGTAATAACACCTCCAGTACCAGAAAGCTCCAAGAAATAATTTTGGACAGTTTTCCGTCCCAGCATGTAGGTAGTGATCAAAGGTGGCAAACTTTTGTCCGCTGTGACGTGTCATGGTGTCTCCTGCATGAAAATATTTTAGTAAATAGAAATAATTTCTTGTGGTTATGTTCATCTTTACTTTTCTAAATATACAAAAACATTGACTACCTGAAGCACTAAGAAAAGATAGGATACAAATCAGTCAAGCTTTATCAGCAGACTTAGGTCAGTAAATGGACAAGGTCAATATGCAGTAAAATATGTTAATAATCATTGATTATATTAAAATCATAGGAAACAAATCTACATCAAAACACAATCTAAAAGAGTAATAGGCAATTGTGCTAATTAAAAAAACAATAATTAAAAGTATTTAAAAGAGTCATTGTGTTGACAATGCACCCTCAGTCTGGGGGAGCAGCAGGAGGAGGTCACAGTAGGAATCATGGGTTTCACTAAGTTTAAATGTTGAAAATACTGGTTTTAAAGCTATCCCTTTCAAGCTGTTATAACAAGCTGCATCAAGGTGTGATGGCTTTGCTGGTGATGATTTACCTGTAATTGCAAGTAACAACTGCTGCAACTGTGCAGAATAGATTGATATGCTTTTAAAGCAGCCAATCACAGGGACTAAGCCTGATTCTTAATAATGAGGACCGCCCAGACAGCTTAAGTTGCATGGTTGATAATGTTTCTAACACTCCCTGTGCTGTAATAACAGTTCACTCAATATGGTAAATGGCCTGTAGTTTTATGTAGCCTGATGACCCAAATATCTTCAAACTACATTAAGTCATTCACACATTTGCACGCCAACCGTGGTGAGTTCCATTGTATCCACAGCTGCTCTGGGGAAGACTGAGAGAAGCAGGGCTGCCATACAATTGGCATCACTAGGTCCTATGACCACCGATAACAGAAAAAGCAGATGAAGTGTCTCGCTCAAGGACACAACAACTGAGACGGCCGGAGCTGGGTTTAGAACTGGTAACCCACCATATGATCTCCTAGCTCCTGCACCACTGCCCAGACTTAATTTCTGCCTCAGGTCTATAAGGCTTTGCTGCTTTGAAAACTTTGCTGAGGATCGGTAAACTGTGTTCTTTATAGGTATTTGCAGTGATACTCATCATAAGTGTACCTTGCACAGCCATGACCCTTTTGTTTTCACCTTAATACTTTGATCTCCAGACCAAGAGAGATCCACACATTTAGTTGTTCGAAGCCCAAAAGAACATTTCCATTTTCCAGAATGACATGTGTTGAGTCCACATTTAACATTTTATACATTTTATAATATATATTTTATTTATCTTAAACTTCATGTAGCTGTAGGATGATGATTAAGGGTGAAAAACTTCATTGTCTATTTTTTTTTGTGTCTCCGCCTCTCTGTCTGCTCGGACGTTTTTTTTCTCTGCTCCCTGCTTGCTTGCACTTTCCTGCCTTTTACTTTTTATCTCCTTTTTATCTCTTAACCAAAACCACAGAAAGTTGGATTTAGTTATTTTATTTATTTTATTTTACTTATTTTTTAATTTTGATTTTGAAAAGATGCCTACCTTCACCACAATGGACTTTGACAAGCTTTTTACAGAAGATGGCTGTTATGGAACTGAAAATCTGTCGACTCGAAGTGAATTATGATGTAAA
Source organism: Fundulus heteroclitus (assembly GCF_011125445.2). Lineage (NCBI taxonomy): Eukaryota > Metazoa > Chordata > Actinopteri > Cyprinodontiformes > Fundulidae > Fundulus > Fundulus heteroclitus. The sequence continues at coordinate 31,112 of NW_023397032.1, forward strand.
TGCCGCGCATGAAAATGAAACAACCCTGCCTGTGATTCCAAACGGTGACCACCAGCCCAGCAACTCAGCGAACAAACAGTTCCCTAAGGAAAATTAGAATCCCTGGACCACTCTGGGTGCAAGACCAAAGGATCAACGAACCCCACGCCTAGACAAAGAAAACTAGCCGAGAGAGACAGAGAGATGTCCCAAGACAAGTGAAATAACAGCGGGCTGTTCTCAAAACAGTGTCCTGGTGTCTGATGTTTCAGACATCCTTCCAAGGATCTTGAAAGAACGCCCGACCTTGGAAAAACTCGTAATACAAGCTGAAGCCCTGGGCGACGTCACCCGGATAAGAAAATCAGAAGTATTGAAAGAGGATTATATTTGTCTGTTGAACTTAGTCGATAGCCTTAATGTCAAGGTGTTTCTCAGCAGCCCTTGCGTACCCGTTAATTGCGGAGATGAGATTTTTTCCAGAATTCTGATGCTAAACAAATGGCTGGAAAAAACATGGAAACAAACAACTGTAACCTTCATAGACAACTTTAACATCTTTTGGGAGAGGAGACATCTGTTCAGCGACAATGGTTTCCATCTAAATAGGTCAGGTGCAAAACGATTTCAAACATCTTCTATTCTGTGAACCATGGGTCATCAGCTTTGTTCCAAAACAAAGTACATCCAGTGCCAAAACAAATAATAAGCCCAGTACAGCCGGAACAAACCAAGATAAAGATGGCCAGAAAGATGACACAGAAAGAGGCTTTGTCAGAGCTACAGGAGGATTCATCCCAGATCTCAGCAGGACAAAGAGAGGACCAAGAACCTCCATCATCACAAACACCGGTCCAGACTGGACCCGCCTCCCCTTCTTCTCCACAATGCCCAGAAGTTCCTTTTCTGGATTTTTCTCACAACATGAACAAAGTATTTGAGATTGGCCTACAGATGACATCCTCTCCACAAAGCCATTCTGCTGTGAATAAACCAGGATTCTCCAAAGGCCTCAGAGCCTCAGATCCTCCTCCTCTACGTATCACAGAACACTCTGGTACTGAGGAACTCCAAATTACTTCGCTGTGATACAGATTGGGCCCTGGCCACACGTTTATCAGACATGACAGTTTCCAGCATCAGCCTGGGCCTTTTGCCGGAGATTATGGAATATCTGTGATAATACGTGGCAGAAATAAGAAAAACAAAAGGATAAACAGGAACAAATACTTAAAAGTCATAAACTGTCAGATGAAACCTGTCACAGAGACATCATCAACCACTAAGTCATATAAACTGGGTTTATTAAATATTAGATCTCTGTCAGGAAAATCCGTTTTAATTAATGACTTCATTATTGACAATAATCTTGATGTAATGTTTTTAACAGAAACATGGTTACATGAATCTAATGAAGAAGTTATACTGTTGGAGTCGACACCTCCAAACTACAATTTCCTTTGTGAGAGCAGACAGCAAAGGAAAGGTGGAGGAGTAGCAACATTGTTTAATGATTCACTAAAGTGTAAAAAGGTGTTTTTGGGAAAATTCGACTCTTGAACATTTGGCTCTCCAGGTAAAGAGCCCGGTACGAACTATGTTTCTGAATGTTTACAGGTCTCCTAAGTCCACATCAAACTTTTTTAATGATTTTAGTGACCTGCTGTCTGTGATATGTGTTGATTATGACTTTTTAATTATTGTGGGAGACTTCAACTTTCACGTTGACAACCCTGAAGACAGAAGTGCAAAAGAACTGTGTGACACACTTAGAAACTTTGGTTTAACTCAGCATGTTAAACAGCCAACACACAAACAGGGGCATATTTTAGACTTAATCATCACTAAAGGTCTAAACATTTCACAGGTCAATGTAACTGATGTTGCCCTATGTCGATCACTTTCTCCGTTACCTTTGAATGTATCATTACCAGTGACTCATTTAGCCAAAGGGACATCGTAAGAAAACGCACCTTTAAGGACAATGCCACAGAAACCTTTATTCAAGCTTACTCTGATACTTCAACCTTGGGCTGCTACTCAGTAAATGAGCAAGTAGATAACTTTCATTCTAAAGTCTCAGACATCATTAACTGCATTGCTCCAGTTAAAGTGAAAGTTCTTTCTGGAAGAATAAATCTCCTTGGAGAAATGCTCCAGCAGCTAGAGGTGAAAAAAGGGAATGTGGAAAAGCTGAACGCAGGTGGAGAAAGAACAGACTGCAGGTTCACTATGACATCTATAAAGAGAGACTTTACAGATATAACTTACAATTGAAAAATGCAAGAGAATCTTTCTTCTCTGAGATCATCAAGAAGAACATTAATATTGCTCGTGTCTTATTTGCCACAGTCGACAGGTTAACAAATCCTCCTGTGTCCGTGACTTCCGACCGCCCTGATCAAGGTGTTTAATGACATCCATATAAATACAGACTGTGGAAGAACCACCGTGCTGGTTCTATTGGACCTCAGAACCACCGTGCTGGTTCTATTGGACCTCAGAACCACTGTGCTGGTTCTATTGGACCTCAGTGCAGCATTTGATACTGTTGATCACTCCATCCTGTTAGAACGCCTGGAGAACTGGGTCGGCCTCTCTGCTACAGCTCTCCACTGGTTTAAATCCTACTTTTTTGTATCAGTAGGTAACATTACATCAAAGACGACAAAAATCACAAGTGGGCTTCCCCAAGGGTCCATCCTGGGTCCCCTCCTCTTCAATATCTACATGCTCCCTCTAGCTCAGATAATAAAAAACAACAACATCAGCTACCATAACTATGCAGACGACACACAGCTCTACATCACCATGTCACCAGGTGACTATAAACCAGTTCAGGCACTGAGTAAATGTCTTGAAGAAATCAATGCATGGATGTGCCAAAACTTTCTTCAGTTGAATAAAAACAAAACAGAAGTAATAATCTTTGGACCAATAGAGGAGAGATCAAAAGTTAGCACACAGCTTCAGTCGCTTCAGCTAAAAACCACTGATCAGACCTGAAACCTGGGTGTAGTGATGGACTCAGACCTGAACCTCCAAAAGCATCTAAAGACAGTTACAAGGTCGGCTTTCTATCACCTGAAGAACATTTCCAGGATTAAAGGACTGATGTCTCAGCAGGATCTGGAAAAGCTAATCCATGCGTTTATTTTTAGTAGAACTGATTACTGCAACGGTGTTTTCACAGGTCTGCCTAAAAAGTGGATCAGAACGCTGCTGCCCGCGTCCTCACTAAGACTAAGAACGTAGAGAACATGGACCCGGTTCTGAAGTCCTCACTAAGACTAAGAACGTAGAGAACATGGACCCGGTTCTGAAGTCCTCACTAAGACTAAGAACGTAGAGAACATGGACCCGGTTCTGAAGTCCTTCCACTAAGACTAAGAACGTAGAGAACATGGACCCGGTTCTGAAGTCCTCACTAAGACTAAGAACGTAGAGAACATGGACCCGGTTCTGAAGTCCTTCCACTAAGACTAAGAACGTAGAGAACATGGACCCGGTTCTGAAGTCCTTCCACTAAGACTAAGAACGTAGAGAACATGGACCCGGTTCTGAAGTCCTCACTAAGACTAAGAACGTAGAGAACATGGAGCCGGTTCTGAAGTCCTCACTAAGACTAAGAACGTAGAGAACATGGACCCGGTTCTGAAGTCCTCACTAAGACTAAGAACGTAGAGAACATGGACCCGGTTCTGAAGTTCTCACTAAGACTAAGAACGTAGAGAACATGGACCCGGTTCTGAAGTCCTCACTAAGACTAAGAACGTAGAGAACATGGACCCGGTTCTGAAGTCCTCACTAAGACTAAGAACGTAGAGAACATGGACCCGGTTCAGAAGTCCTCACTAAGACTAAGAACGTAGAGAACATGGACCCGGTTCAGAAGTCCTCACTAAGACTAAGAACGTAGAGAACATGGACCCGGTTCAGAAGTCCTCACTAAGACTAAGAACGTAGAGAACATGGACCCGGTTCTGAAGTCCTCACTAAGACTAAGAACGTAGAGAACATGGACCCGGTTCTGAAGTCCTTCCACTAAGACTAAGAACGTAGAGAACATGGACCCGGTTCTGAAGTCCTTCCACTAAGACTAAGAACGTAGAGAACATGGACCCGGTTCTGAAGTCCTTCCACTAAGACTAAGAACGTAGAGAACATGGACCTGGTTCTGAAGTCCTCACTAAGACTAAGAACGTAGAGAACATGGACCCGGTTCAGAAGTCCTCACTAAGACTAAGAACGTAGAGAACATGGACCCGGTTCAGAAGTCCTCACTAAGACTAAGAACGTAGAGAACATGGACCCGGTTCTGAAGTCCTTCCACTAAGACTAAGAAAGTAGAGAACATGGACCCGGTTCTGAAGTCCTTCCACTAAGACTAAGAACGTAGAGAACATGGACCCGGTTCTGAAGTCCTCACTAAGACTAAGAACGTAGAGAACATGGACCCGGTTCTGAAGTCCTCACTAAGACTAAGAACGTAGAGAACATGGACCCGGTTCTGAAGTCCTTCCACTAAGACTAAGAACGTAGAGAACATGGACCCGGTTCTGAAGTCCTCACTAAGACTAAGAACGTAGAGAACATGGACCCGGTTCTGAAGTCCTCACTAAGACTAAGAACGTAGAGAACATGGACCCGGTTCTGAAGTCTTCACTAAGACTAAGAACGTAGAGAACATGGACCCGGTTCTGAAGTCCTCACTAAGACTAAGAACGTAGAGAACATGGACCCGGTTCTGAAGTCCTCACTAAGACTAAGAACGTAGAGAACATGGACCCGGTTCTGAAGTCCTCACTAAGACTAAGAACGTAGAGAACATGGACCCGGTTCTGAAGTCCTCACTAAGACTAAGAACGTAGAGAACATGGACCCGGTTCTGAAGTCCTCACTAAGACTAAGAACGTAGAGAACATGGACCCGGTTCTGAATTAGCACCTAAATCCATCACAGACTTGTTATCAGGGCATCAACCCTCCAGACCACTCAGGTCTTCTGGCTCCAGCCTGCTCTGCAGAACCAGAACCAGAACCAGAACCAGACATGGAGAAGCAGCATTTAGTTTCTATGCTCCACTGATCCGGAACAAACTTCCAGAAAACTGGAAAAGTGCTGAAAGCCTGAGTTCTTTTAAATCAAGATTAAAAACATTAGTTTAGGATTGCCTTCAACTGTTCTAGTTAAACTGTTTTACTGTTTTTAATGTTCTTTTTTGTTTCTACATTCTATTCCTACTTGCTTTTATTCCTATATTTTAATCATGTAAAGCACTTTGCATTGTCTCTGTACTGAATTGTGCTATAGAAATAAATTTGCCTTGCCTTCATTCTTCCTCATTCTTCCTTGTCTACATTTCAATTGTTTACTTTTAAGTCACTGCTGCACCATATAGTGTAATTTAATTTTACTGCAGTTTACAAGCTGTATGCAACGAAATTTTGTTCTGTACACACTGTGTGCATACAAAATGACAAATAAAGTTGTCTAAGTCTAAGATAGTTATTTTAAGTTTCCATAAATGTGTGAAAATATGATAAAGAATTTATACATTCATATCCCAGAAAGTTGTAATACCATTCTGACTACATTTTATTGGAGATGCTTTGGTTACAATTGTAGCAGCTTTTAATATAATGATGATCAAGCCAGGTCCCCAATGTGATTGAAGTTGTCTGTGGACAAGGCAAGGCAAATTTATTTATAAAGCACTTTTCAGCAGCAAGACGATTTAAAGTGGACAACGCATAAGTGAAATCTGCATTTATTCTTGTCAAAAGCATCACGAGATGATTCACCCTCAATCATCATCCTACAGCTGTGCAGTAGTTGTAAAGATTATAGCTACTCAGAGTTCCTGAGCTCTCTTTGTTGTTATTCTGCTTCTCCTCACTGTCACACATAACTTTGTGACTTGCAGCCTCACTGCTGGTTTTGCAACCCACCTGCTCCTCCATCGACGTATTCACCCAAGTAAAGAGTGTATCCTTCAACCTCAGAGGCCACACTGAATGAGGTGTAACGAGCATACACCTGGTTTCCTTCAAAGTCCTCCATGTCCACTACCAGCTCGTACTGTTTCTGCCGAATGAGGTGGTGGATGTTCTCCAGACCTTGAAGAACAGAAATGTCACAAATTTCTAGTTTTTACATAATTCAGTTTTGCTGTTTTTCAGCAGCTGTGTAGATGAGGACAGGGTGTTCCACATTATAATTGACATAAATTTATTTGAGATGCTTTTCTCCAATGAAATAACGATTTTCTTCCTGTTCTCTGCACCTGGAGTTCCTGAAATCAATTTGACATATTGAGATGGAATTAACCACTGACTGACACAAAAACCTTCAGTGTAAGGATCTGTTAAAAGCTGCAGTTTGTTTCTCACTTCGCAGTAGTTCAGGTCTCACCAAGCCAGTACTCTCCAGCAGCATTCCCAAAACCCATCCTGTACGCCTCCCAGGGTCTGTGGAAGTTCACCGAGCCATCCATCCTCCTCTGGAACACCTGGGGAAGTTGAAGGTGGTTAACCAGCTGAACACAGCTTAGGGTTGCTCTCAGTGAGCTTTGATGCATTCAGGAATCAGATGATTGTGTTAGACTCTGAATTAATGCCGAGCTGCTGGATCTCTGTAGGTTTCAGTTGGAAAGACCAAATCCCCACTTTAGGCCTTTAATCCACTTAAAGATCATAACAGGTTGAGAAATGTTTTGTTTGATCGGACGGCTTTCGGGTGGAGGTCACCTAGGGCTCAATCCTTGGGCCTGTGTTATTTTCTGTTTCTTGCCCATGTTATGTCTTAGAAACATACAATATTGCTTTCAGTTGTGGTGCAGATGATAGCCACATTTTTTTATTTATTTTTTTTTTACATTTTTTACAAAAATGTAAAAAAATAATTTCTCTTCATTAAGTCAAATGACTTTCCTAAAAATCCAAAACAAATTTAATGGGAAGAGTGGGCTCATTTTTGGTCCATATACCTCAGGTGGATTTTGTCCTGTGGAATTAACCTGTTAAGCCCAGCCGCCCTGAACCTTTGCTCAGGATAAAATGCTTAAATCCAATACTTTTTTTATTCAGCAGTTACAAACTCCATGGAGTTTGTAACTGCTGAATAAAAAAAGTTTTTAAATTCTTTAAATGGCCATTTAAAGAATCTTGGTTTAAATTGAGATAATTTGTGGATAGCAATCTCATCTGGGAAAAAAAAAGAGAAAAGTTTCATTCCTCCCACATAGGGGCTTGCTAGGCTCATCACTAATGCCTCCTGTCACCAACCAGGGTTTTTAATCTAGACAGTCAGGTAAGTGCAGTGGAGAAATTCAGCGTTTTTAAAGCAAAATTAAATCACTCCTGTGAAACAATGCCTTCACTCAGAAAAATATCTTTATACATTGATGTTAACCAGTTCTCTGCATAATGTATCCACCTGGTTAAAAATGCTGTAGCTTTTACCTTGAACTTGCATGGAAGAGCATATTAACCCTGTCTTATTCTTACTACAATGGCACCCTGTACATCAAAGAGTTAAGTTTGAATTTATTTATTTTTCTTAAGTGTAGAAATGATCTTGCTCCTATCTTTCTCAGTTCCTGCATCTGTCTTGCATTCTAAGGCCATCAAATCAGCTCAACAGCTGTTGCTGGTCATGATGACGGCACACTAGGAGTTCAGGGTGTATTGGTTTGGGCTTCTGTTGTTGATGCTCCCAAATGGTGGAACATATTCCCAGTATAAATCTGACAAACCGCTTAATTCACCTGTTTGATCTCTGCACTGAGAACTCAACCTTTTGTTTTGCTTTCAGGTTAATTCAATTAAATTTTATTTATATAGCGGCAATTCACAAAACATGTCATCTCAAGGCACTTTCAAAGTCAAATTCAATCAAATCATACAGATTGGTCAAAATGTTTCCTATTTAATGAGACCCATCAGATTGCATCGAGTCTTGACAAGCAGCATTCACTCCTCATGAAAGAGCATAGAGCCACAGTCGACAGTATTGTTGATATCTTTGGAGCAATCTCCCATACTGCGCATGCATGAAGCGACAGTGGAGAGGAAATCTCCCCTTTAACACGGAGGAAAGCCTCCAGTAGAACCAGAACCAGGCTCAGTGTGAACGGTCATCTGCCTCCACCCACTGGGGCTTAGAGAAGACAGAGCAGAGACACAGAAAGCATAGTAGCACAAATTGATCCAGGAATTATTTCTAAGTCATAACGCAATAGCGGAGGATCAGCCTCCTATGGATGATGTCAGAGCTAACAGAACGCCAGACCAGGTGTACCTTCTATGAAGAAAAACATGACAGAAAAAAAGTTTAAAGTTGAAATAGCAACAAACAGTAGGAGAACTCAGCAGCCTAAGCCTGTCACAGCATAACTACAGAGACAGCTCAATATAACCTAAGACATTCTTGACTAGAAGCTTTGTCAAAAAGGAAAGTTTTAAGATTAGTCTTAAAAGTAGACGGGGTGTCTGCCTCACGGAGCAAAACTGGGAGTTGGTTCCACAGGAGAGGAGCCTGATAGCTAAAGGATCTGCCTCCCATTCTACTTTTAGAGACTCTAGGAACCACCAGCAGACCTGCAGTCTGAGAGCGAAGTTCTCTGTTAGGAACATACGGGGTAATCAGAGCTCTGATATATGATGGAGCTTGATTATTAAGGGCTTTATACGTTAGAAGAAGAATTTTAAATTCTATTCTTGATTTAACAGGAAGCCAATGAAGGGAAGCTAAAATAGGAGAAATATGATCCCTCTTGTTGATTTTCATCAGAACTCTTGCTGCAGCATTTTGGATCAGCTGAAGGCTTTGAACTGCATTTTGTGGACTTCCTGATAGTAAAGAATTACAATAGTCCAGCCTTGAAGTAACAAATGCATAATTTTTCAGCATCACTCCTGGACAGAATGTTTCTAATTTTGGCGATATTCCTGAGGTGAAAAAAGGAAACTCTGGAAACCTGTTTAATATGGGATTTAAATGACATGTCTTGGTCAAAAATAACACCAAGACTTTTTACTTTATTACCAGAGGCCAAGATAATGCCATCCAGATAAATTGATTGAAGTTTATTTTTGAGGACTCTCGTCCAAAGTTTACAATTTCTGTCTTGTCAGAATTTAAAAGCAAGAAATTTAAAGTCATCCAGATTTTGATGTCATCAAGACATGACTGTAGTCAAAGTAATTGACTGCATTCATCAAGATTTCTGTATAAATATAGCAGTATGAGATGTTCATTTTATTTTTTAACTGCAAAGTTCATCTCATCTGTGTTAGCTGCTTATAAAGTACTTAATATATGTTTTGTAGGCTGCTTTTTGTATGCGTTTGTAGCACTTGTTCCTGAAATTCTAGTGTGCAATAGATACATCAAATTTAACCTGACATTAGCACCCTCTAAAGATGACTCTTATGAACCAAATTATACTCTTAATCCATCCATCCATTTTCTAACCCGCTTAGTCCCTCATGGGGTCGCGGGTTGCTGGTGCCTATCTCCAGCGTTCACTGGGCAAGAGGCGGGGTTCACCTGGACAGGTCGCCAGTCTATCGCAGGGCCACACATAGACAGACAGGACAAACAACCATTCACGCACACACTCACACCTAAAAACAGTCATGTTTTTGGACTGTGGGAGGAAGCTGGAGTACCCGGAGAGAACCCACGCATGCACAGGGAGAACATGCAGACTCCATGCAGAGAGACCCAGGGTTGGACTCGAACCCAGGACCTTCTTGCTGCAAGGCAACAGCGCTACCCACTGCATCACTGTGTTAATATATAATACAAATAGCTTTATTCTCTCACAACAGGGGAATTCAGGCATGACAGTAGCAAAAACACATAGACAGGATACACCAGAGTTACACTCTAACATGAATTTTATAAAATCTAAGAGAATGAACTTATCAAAAATTCAATTAAATCCAAGCCAATCAAAGTTCACCTTAAGAACATGAGGTGTTGTTTCATGACAGATAAAACACAGCATGATCTGAGATCAGATACTCACAGTCCATCTTCCTCCATGTGAGTCCATGTCACAGTAAACCTGCAAACACGTAAAGTAAAATCTCAATCTAGCTGGGAGGATGGTGATTTGTTTGGTGGTTTTGTTCAGTTTGGACTTTTTGACAGATGTTAAATTCATCAACATAAACTGGTTTCAGGGTAAATTGTGAAATATTTTCCCCGTTTTATGTTAGACCCCGAAGAGTTTTTAAATCCAACACATAATATACCTGAACACCAGATGTGGATCCAATAGGATAGATGGTGTAAACACCACTGGGTCGGCTGGGATTCTGACGATAAACGTCATTGCAGTCCAAAACCGCACAGCTGGCCCAGATAGGAACCAGCAGGAGGAGAAGAATTGCCAACAGCTGCAGCACAGGAAGAGGTTACATCTCAGTTTCACAATGTTTACTTATTTCTTCATGAAATTTAGATAATGAAGCTAGAAAATGTCCATAGCAAAGCAGAGAAATGTTCCTAGAAGAACCCCACAATGTTTCAGAAAATCTTATTGAAGCTATTAGGATCCAAAACTACTGAGGAACATTTAGGATTACCTTCATAGCCAGAGTTGTGCTGCTGTTATTGTATGTCAGCTGTTCCTCTGAGTTCTGCTGCAGGGATCTGATGAATGTTGGAGAGTTCTTCTCTGCTTTTAGAAGCAACAGATTAATAAATTACAGAGCACCTGCTGCACATGATAACCCTTCACACTGTACAGGTGAGGCATGTGTTCATCACAGCTGTGTGCTTTAGTCTGGCTCAGATGATAACGTGGAGACTGAGCTCTGGCAGAAAAACACATGCTGGTGAATGAATTAATGTCCTTTAAAAACTGAGCAGTGGGTTTTTCTTAGAAAGAACACTGCATCAACTTTGGCACAGTGTCTACTCTGAAAGTTTGGAAATAGATGAGAAAGAGGGAACTGGAATTCTAGTGAAAAAGCTGCGAAAAAATAAACGCCTTCCTTATAAAGATCCTTAAAACAAGTCACCCTTTTATTATCCCATGCCAAAAAAGTAGAATCTGTAAGCACAAGTTGAACCAAATTATTCTTCAATAAAGCAGCTAATGTAGAAGCTGAGTTAAATTTGAAGTGTCTCTTGAATTGGTACCGAGATTTTAATACAGAGTGAACTATTTGATTATTTGTAAAGCCAGAGGGATTGGTTGAAAGTGAGAATGGCCTTTAGAGAGGATGAGAAACAAGACTGTGCCTCCACGTTGCACCATGGTAGGCCTATAAATACAAACCAAAAGGACATTTTGTGGATATGTCGTGCCCAATAACATAGTTGGAAGTTTGGAAGTGACAATCTGAATTTGCATCTCTGAAGTGTGGATTTACGGATCCTGGGTGGCTTTCCTCACCATAGGAAACCATAAATAGTTTGATCAATTGTTAAAAAAAATGCCTTGGCAGAAAAAGTGGGAGAGAATTTAACAAAAATACAATTCTGGGTAAAACATTTATTTTAATTGCATTGATTATACTGATAAGTGAGAGAGGTAAGCTACTCCATTGTTGGAAGTCCAAATTAATTTCAGACATCAAAGGAAATCGGATGCAAAGAGAGAGCTTATCGATCTGGTTACACTGACCCCTAGATACCTAAAATCAGAGGAGTTCCACTTAAATGGAGAGTGAAAACTTCAATGCTGTCGGATTTGTAGGACAGCATTCACTTAAGCAATATTTATTCTATAGCCTGAAAATTAGCCAAATCTCTGAAAAGCAGATAAAACTGATGAAATGGAGAGAGCAGGATCTGAAACATAAAGCAATAAATCATCAGTATACAGTGATAATTTAAATTTGGTGCCTAAACAGGAAATTTCAGTAAAATTACCTTTTTATCTGACAAAACTTTAAAGGCTAAAAACTGAATTGATATACCAAACAAAATAACAACCCCCGTGGCTTTAGAATTTAAATTTGAGGAAATACTTCAGAGACCCAGGGACATTTTAGTCTGACCTGATCTTTGATTCACTCTAAGGCGTTTCAAATGGGCAAATACCCTTGTTCTCCTAAGAGGGCTGCCCATGCCTCTAATGTTCCAGCTCAAAAATCTCACAGAGGGCCCAGTTTGTTCGTATTGCTATCATCAGCTGGCATGTATGGGTTTATTACAAGAGAAGAGACAGGTGAACTGAATGTGATCCACCCCCCCCCCCCCCCACCTCCAAACAAACAATAAATCGGAGAAAAGCAAAAGTAACTAGTTAACAGTTATTAACGGGTTCCAAGCCCACCCACGCCCCACCCCTTTGAGCATGTTCCTGGACTCCAGTTCAGTGTTTAACACCATCATCCTACAGCATGTGGTGGAAAAACTGGAACATCTGGGCTTCAGCACACCTCTTCGCAACTGCCTGATAGACTTCCTAACCAACAGACCTCAGTTGGTCCGGGTCGGACAGATCACCTCTGATGTCATCACCCTCAGCAAGCGCTTTCCTCAGGGCTGCGTCCTGAGCCCCCTGCTGTTCACTCTAAAGACTCACGACTGCGTGTAGTTTGCAAATGACACGTTGGTGGTGGGCCTGATCAGACACGACCAGGACTACAGAGAGGAGGTGGAGCAGCTGGTGGGCTGGTGCAGAGACAACAGCCTGGTCCTGAACGTGGAGAAGACGAAGGAGATCATCGTCGACTTCAGGAAGAACCGGCCTCACCACGCTCCACTGCTCATCAACAGCTCAGCTGTGGAGGTGGTCAATGTTATGCCAGAAGCTGTTTGAATATGATTATTATTATTAATTATAATTTGCTATTATAATTTTAATAATAGGTCATTCAAACTCAAATAGTAGCTATAACAAAATATGGCACAAATGGTGGTGATGCCAGGGCCCGAAGCTTGTAATGATTTATACCACTAATGCATTTATTAATTAGCTGTTATGGGCTAATTTATGCTGGGACAGGAGGTATGATCGGTTTCTTAGCCGATGAGATTTATCCAGCAGCGTTGATAACTCAAACTATAACTGCAATTAGAGTTTAAACCCTTACTCCTTATCACCAATCCAGTGTTAATGTCTTTGTATTAATGTCGGATGTTAACTCAAAAAGAGGCAACTCTGTATTCTGAAAAACCTTACAACTCTGAATTGGAATGAACACAAACAATTACTATTCCACAGGTTGTCTTTTATTGAACCAAAAGCAATTCCCTGTTACAGTAATTCCCTGATTCAACAACCTTAGATGCTCTACTCACTACTAAAATGAACATGCGAAAATGTATGAAAATAAAATTTTAGTTCAACTCACAGTTGTTTAAACATCACATTCAAGACGTCGGCATTTGACGTAGCAGCATTGCAAGGCAGAAGTAGCTCTGAGAGCGGGGATGGACTCTTCAGACACTTTTCAGCAAGCTAGCTACAGCTTCACCACACTGTACCTTCCCAAGATGGCGACCATGATGACACGTGACCTACAACCTTGCGTGATACATAAAGAGGGAGGTCTTAATGACGTAATCAACGCTTACGCTAATGTGGGGTGGTACCTTGATTGTGAGGGTGGCCTGAATGGGAAATTCAAGGGGAGTCCCCGAACTGAGGTTTAACAAAGAGATTTAACTCGCTGATAAGAGGACAGAAAAAAAGGAACTGAAAAGATGGAAAAATCGACCTGCGGCGGAGTCACTTATAAGAACCACAAATCAACACACCCAAAATCACTTACAAAATGCATGCACATACATCAGAAAATATCAAGCAGTTAAACAAACTCTATCTTGGAGTAATTAAGCATTAAAACTAAATCCTAATAGATTCTCTGCCCAGGCACTGCTAAATCACCTTAAGGGTGAAAAGAGAAATTTAAAAAAAGGGGAAATCTTTCTTTACTCTGACGTTGCCTCTGCAAGTGCCCTGGGGCGCTTCGAGTCCGCGAACCTGGTTCAGCGTCGGCAGGTCGGTGCATCAGACAGCGGGGAACGGAGGAGAAGTCCCTTCATCTCTCTCTGGGCTTTTCAGATGCTTTGTTTGGCCAAAACGAAAGTGTGGTCCCTTTTACGATCACCGGGAGATAACAGCTCTCAGTCTTCGATCGAAGTGGGTTTGGAAAGTACTTTTAAAGTCAACCTCCTGCTACGATAGTGCAGGGATGAAGTTGCTTCGGTAAATCTCGATCCAGCAAGAAAATCGAGCACGGCACGTGGGGAAAATTCCCGATGGGATGAACAGCTGTGGGTGTCTTCCCAGTCTGGCGGGGCGCCAAGTAAGAAGGATGAGCGCAGCGCGTCCATCGCTTATAAAACCCTCCATAGTAACGTTATCTCGTCGCTTCGTTGTTAGGGTCGGCGGCCATTTTGGGCCGTGTTGCATGATGGGAGTTGGTGGCCATTTTGACCACTGGCATCATGGGAAATGCAGTCTGTAACGTCCCGAACTGGCATTACATACCCCTCTTTAGCTTTGAAGAGTGGGATGCTGGTCTTTAAAGCTACAACCAAGTCCATTCTGGCGTGACGAAAATCCTTTGTGCATGAATGGAACAACCTAATATTCCTTCTAGAAGTCCTTTGGGATTCATGCAGTTCAGTTCATCATCCAAGAGGAAGGAAAAAAACAAGGCATTTATTGTGCATAGGTCAGTGACCTAGCCTGGGCAGAGCTAAGCTATAGCTAATAAGGCAAACAATAAAAGAAAAAAATTAAAGTTCAAACTTCACAATCACCATTGTCAATACATTCATTGGTCATCAGGTTCGAAACTTTGAACCAAGGAAAGGAGAAAGGAGAAAGGGGAAAGGAAAGAGACAGCGGTTTGTAGTCTAATCAGCTTGTAGCCTTTGAGGAGCTGGTGCTACGAACCTGGAAGTGACAAAGGTGAGGGTGTCAATCCTGGTTTGCAACTGTTTGATCTGCTTGTATGCTGCATACGCCATCGCGGTGGTGATGGCCCATCCAAATACAAGGAGAACCACAATAATGGTCATAATGTGAGTGTCGGTCGACTCTGTAGTTCTGGGGTCTGAGTCCTATTTGTCAACGTCAAGGTGATACAGAACCATGTTTCCAATGTGGACTACAGCACCTTGAGGTGGGGAACAGAAAATGGTTTGGTTGGGCAGTTTTAGTCTAGTAACTGTGTCATGCCGCTCGTAGGATAACAGGGCTTCTGCCTCTGGGGTGCTAACGAGCCAGCGGTTACCTGCCCGCTCAATTTTGGTTTCCACACCTGCATCTTTAAGGGTCATTCTAGCCTGACAGTTTTGTTCAGGGGATTCTTTCCTTAGACCACACAGGTAATGGGTAACGTCTCTGTAAATGGATTACTTGGACATACCCAGTGGATGTCTTTGGTTTTGGTACACAAATCCAAATTAGGGACTAAATAAAGTTTGGGGTCAGCATCATGATAGGCCAACATTGAGGGGGTTTGTAGGTGTACGTGGGTCTCACCTTGCCAAAACCGACATTCAATACTGATTTAAGCCTATACACATTAGCTCTTTCAATGATGGGAAGGTTTAGCATAAATCCTATCTCCAAGTTGTCAGGATTTACAAATATCGGAATTGCACTACCTAGGCTGTGCGCCAGGTGTATTTGTGGTGGTTGCAGTGTTTCACTAGAGGCAGATTTGAGAACCTTTACGACCAAATCTATTGGTACCAGGTACGGAGGAATCCGTCCTTCAGCAAGGCTATTTATGGATGAGCTAACCTCTCGAGTGAGGTCTTGCATTAAGTCTCTAACCACCTGAGTATACATGATGTCATTCTTTACCACTTCTGTGAACGTTTCCAAAGCATGCATGGTGTTATTGATGAGTGTGAAATTATGGACGTGAAGTTATGTATGGCCATTTGTTTTATTAGTGCATGTTTAAATGTCCTGATTGAACATGCACTTGTCCTATTTAATGCTATGCATTGTTCTCTTTGCCGGGGGTGGCATTAGGCTCTGTTCCCTGTGAGGAGAGTTTGGTGGACGGTTTAATTTGGTTCGCATGAACCCATTTGCACTCTGGACTTTGCCGGGGCTTCAGCATTCTTATCCGGTAAGCTACCGGTGAGAGTTTTCCAACAATTTCAAAAGGACATGCCTAGTTTGGAAGAAACTTCCTGGACCAACCGGATGGCTGGGTAAAACGGAAATAGAAAACCTTGTCTCCTATTTCATATTAAATTGGATAAATAGTCCCTATGGGACGTTTTCCGATCATAGTAGGCTTTGGCACCTTGCCTACTGGCTTCTAGGTTCTTTTGAACCCACACGAAAGTTGTTCGGAGATGATCTTTTAAATCGGTGACGTACTGGTGCGCCGTGTATGCGGTTGTCACACTGACGTCGTCTTTGGGCTGGTAGATGAGATGCAGGGGAAGGGTCATTTGTCTTTCTGTCATCATCTTGAAAGGTGTCACCCCTGTGGAGCATTGTGGGGTCGAGCGGATAGCCATTAGGACCAGGGGAAGCTTTATGTCCCAGTCCCTGCAGTGGCTGTTGACATATTTCTTTAACATGCTGACCACGGTGCGGTTCATTCGCTCTACCTGTCCCGACTGTGGGTAATAGGGGATGTGGAATTTAACTTTCACACCCAACATGTCGAAAAGCGCGGTCATAACATTTGATGTGAAATACGTTCCTCTGTCCGAGTTGATGGACAGGGGAAGGCCCCACCGGCTGAAAACGTGATTTAGCAGCAGGACTGCTGTGGTGACAGCAGTGTCATTCGGTGCTGGCAAACATTCGACCCATTCTGTGAAACTGCCTGTTATTGTCAAAAGATATTTTTTACCTCTTGACGATTTGGAAACTGGACCGATCCAGTCAATCTGCAAATGTGACCACGGAAATGTAACCCCCCTTCGCTGAAGCAGGGCTCGGTTGAGCGGTCGTATAGGTTGAAATTGGCAGCAGGTCAAACAGCCCTGTATGTACTCCTGGGTGTCTTGTGCCATTGAAGGCCAGTACGCCACCTGTTGGAG
Source organism: Fundulus heteroclitus (assembly GCF_011125445.2). Lineage (NCBI taxonomy): Eukaryota > Metazoa > Chordata > Actinopteri > Cyprinodontiformes > Fundulidae > Fundulus > Fundulus heteroclitus. The sequence continues at coordinate 48,089 of NW_023397032.1, forward strand.
AGTTTTCAGAGCAGCTTTGTAGCCTGGTGAGTTGTGGGCGGGTGCCAATATGATCCCACAATCATTGGAATCTTTGGACCGAATTGGCTGAAACTCGTGGAGCAGCTCTTTAAGTGCTGTTTCCTCTGTTTCAGTGGTCAGTGCATCAGCTTTTTCCAGCTGTTGCATGATTTCTGTTTCGAAGCCAGGGCGGGGCTCAGTGGGTGAGTCCCGGTTCTCTGGTTGATTTGGTGCTGGTTCTGTTGGGTTGGTTGCTGTCGCATACACCAACAGATTTCCTTCAGCTTCAAGCGTTGCACCACAAATGGATCCAGTAGGCCGAGCTTCATGTCGCCTGATTTGGATCATGTTGGAAGGAAAGGTAAACCCAGTGTCTGGAGAGTCCTGTCTGCCGGTCAAGGATAAGGGCAGGTCTCCGATGACGGGAATGCTCAGCTCAAAGTCGTGGAAAGAGCTTTCGATGAGCACCCCTAGAGGTTTCTTCTCCACAACTTGGATCGCCATGTGGGTTGGATTCTCCACTAAAAGGTAAGCTGAGCGGTTGTTCAGCTCAAGCAGGGGTGTGCCCCGGATGACCAGGTTGGATTCCTGTAAATAAGAAAGGGGTTGGAAGAAAACCTGTGTGCTCTGTATTTGTTGACCTTTCAAGATGGCTAATCTAATAGGTGCACCTGCAGTCTGTGGTGGAATTAGCATGTTTGTCTCGCTAGCCACCTGGCAAGCCTGTGGGATGGTTTGCCCTGATCGCATGGCTTCAGGGGTGCCCAGGAAGGAACTTGGGGTCACGTGAGCCTGGGCCCACAGGACCTGGTTACAAGTGTCCAGCTGTGCACCCAGCCGTACCAGAAGATCAGCACCAACAAATACTGGAGGATGTAAATTCTCCACAATGCTGAAAGGATGAGAGAGCTGTCTTGTGCCAATCTGTGCATAAAGTATGCACACCCCCGTTGCTTTCAGAAGCCGGCGAGGCCAGTCTGCTGAGAGCAGGTAGTGGCTGTGTTTTGTTTCAGCCAGATGGGGCTTTTCACGGCACAGAGAGCTGTACAGATCTCTGCTGATCGCGGATTTCTCTGACCAAAGAGCCAGCGGCACGTCTGGCATGAAGGTGTTTTCCAGGTGCACACCTTCGGTTGTTATAGGGTTCAACTCCAGAGTGTTTAAGCAAGCAAAGAAAAGATGTGTGGCTGCAGAGAGATCTTCTCTGAACGTCGGGAAGCGGTGGTGTGTCAGAGGATTCCGAAATCAGCTCTGTTGAAGGCAGAAGCTGTGCCAAGAGTTTCGGCCTCTCTAACGTGTCAGTTTGCTTACCGTATCGTACCATTTTTGAAACCTCTCACCTTCCATGCTGTCATGCTGACCTCCCCTATCCTGAGAAGCTTTCTTCTCCTGCGGACCGAAACTCTGTTGTTTCTTGAACCCAAATCTAGTTTTAGGTTTAGAGAGAGGCATCTCCTGTACCTCCAGACCTAACCTCTTTTCTGGTTCGATCTGAATCTGTAGAACCCTGTTATCACTGTCGGCTGCTTTGTTGGGCCGGACACGTGTTTCCCATGCACCTGCGCGTATTTCCTGATTTCCTGCATGGTGAGTCTCTTGGTTCTACAATGCATGGTAACCTCATAACGCACGCTTTCATAAAGGTTGTGGAGGAACAAAGATTTGAAAGTGTGGTCTTCCTCCAAGCCAGGAGCATTTCGTCCCTGAAAATAAGCAGCTCTCAAGCGACGGTAATACTCCTACGTCCTCTCTGTCATGAACTCTGGTCTGTGGACGCAGTTCAGAGAAGTGGGGTTCACCTATGTCTCAGGAACGGTGCTCCCGTCGCCCTGGTGGGGGGAAAAGATCATAGCAGACAGTGCCAGGGGTCAGGTAGGAAGCAGGTGTTCTCCCATGATTTACATCATGTGAATTAGATTCTCTGCCCAGGCACTGCTAAATCACCTTAAGGGTGAAAAGAGAAATTTAAAAAAAGGGGAAATCTTGTTACCTTGTTTCCCGCCTTAAGTTGTTTAGGCACTTTCTTCCGTACCACACTGCTACATCTGTCCTGACCTCCTTCGCTTACCCTTTGTTCAGAAGATGCCTGAGGGCTCAATTCATCCAATGTCTTAACAGCAACACGCACTATGACTGACACTTTACTGCAGTAAGTGTGTTCAAATACGTTTGTTTGATCCAGAAAAATCAACCGTGTGACTTACAACTCCTATGTTTAGGAACGTTTAATATGCTTGTTTAACTTTCAGAATATCAACTGTGAGTGACATGGACCACTAACCTTTCGGCCAGTTACTAAGTGATAATGTTGTGGCTTTGTTTGTGATGTAAGTTATGTAAAAATAGGTGCTTTACACATGTGTGGAAAACAGCAAAGTGTTTTGGAAATTCAGAGGTGAAACCGCTAAATTGCAACCTTAGTTTCAAAACCACAGCTCAATTTTAACCACTTGTGATAAGCAGAAAGGGAAAAGAAGAAAATAGAATTTCAACAACAAAAAAATTATAAAAAAAATATTTTTTCTCTCAAAAGAAATTAAAATGATAATCAATTGGGAAAAATAAAATATTAAAAGAAATAACCATAAAGAAAGTTTATAAGAAACTGACTTTCACATAACCATTAAGTCAGACCGAATGTCTTCACCTGAGTTTTTAACCGTGACTGCAATTACCCACCCTAGCGACCAGATGGAGGCAAGGAGCCCTTCACCTTGGGGAGACTGAGCTGTAATTACACACAATGTCCAGCCGATCGGATCGTGTCCCTCACCTGAAACAAATATGCTGCCCAGGGCTTGATTTTCATCCCAGGATCCAGACAAAAATTTCTGGGGTTTTTCCTTTAAAGTTAATTTATGACAAAAATGTTTTTTTTTTTAAAAAAAAAACGTAAACGTAGCAGTAAATCACTCAGATGTCTTATAATTACCTTGTTGTTGTCATCCACAATGTACCGATTTGCCAGGAAAGAAGATATCACATCTCTGTTGGTTAGGGTGTTAGTGTTGCCCTTAGTACTTGACATGGCAGTTTTAAACCCCTCTGAAATAAAAAAAAAAGGAAAAGAAGAGAAGAGAAATTATATTAACATGTTTAGATAGTTATAGGTATACTTTTTAAGTTGTTAAATACCTACATAACACAAAACATAAAGTTGTTACACACAAACTTTACAATGCTACATTCTTTTTTGTTATATATTGTCTTTGCTGTTATCACCATTTTAAACATATTAAACTTACCCGGAGACTGAAGTCCCAGTATCCCACTAAGGCCAACAGATAACTGAGCATTGCAAATCGCTTCCATTTCAGCTTTAAGTTGCCTGTTGATTTTTTCACTGTGCAAATCAATGAGGACCCTCACAGTCTGCTTAAAATGTGCCTCTTTCATTTGACACAATGAATACCTTACAGAGGCCAGTTCTCGGTTGAACTGTTCTGCAATAGCAGAGTTCACTTCTTTTCGAAGGGCAGGGCAAACATTAAGACTTTGCAGCTTCTCCTCTGCTTGTTTTTGATTTTTTTGGTGAAATCTATCGTAGAGCGAGTATCTCTCATTTGTCCCTGTGACAGGATGTGGAGCTGCTTTTCTGTTCAGGTCAGCTTTTGTCTGTTGTGGTAATGGACACCTCAGGTTCTTCACCCACTCCATATTAATTTGTAATTCCTTCTTAGCTGCTTTGTTTAGATTTTCGGGAGTAGGGGCACAGAATCTTCCATCATGTGGTTGGAAAAATAACTGCTTGGTGCAGTTGTTAGTGTGGCGGGCAAATTGTCCACCTACATCTGATATGTAACAGGTAGGAAAGTGTTTGAAACCATCAGTGTGGTCCCTTGCTGACTCAGTCCAGAGGAGGAAGTTCACATAGTATACAACACCATGCATACATGAGAAATGGAGAAGACCACCTAAACATTATAAAAGGAAGTTGGTGTAACAAAACTATTGTTGGAATGTGTAATAAATAATTACAATCAGAAATATGAATTTCTCTTACCACCAGCTTTCTGTAGCTTCAGATAAAGCTTTGGTTATATATCTTTGAAGTTTAGCAGTTCACGCAGCCTGTTCTTCAAATCTGCAATGGACCCCTCGGAGGACACCCCCAGGGTGAGACAAGCCTCCTGAAGATCCTTTTTCTGAGTCTTGAAATCACATACATACTTTATAGATGTATTCCTGTATACTAATGTAAAACAGTAATTTCACTAGTAAACATCAATACACTCTATACACAGTATCACTTAACCTCTTCTTACCTTCCATTTTCCAAAGTGAGTAGAAGACAGTCAACGAGGTAAGACCTATAAATATACTAAAGTCACAAAAATACATAAACTGTTAGGAAGTATATTGTACCCAACCACTTAAATTATAAATAAAACAAAGCAGTGTGTTAGCGTTAATATAAAAAAAACATTTGCATTTTATTTTGTGAAAACCGTATGTTAATTTACTTACATATACCACCTAGTTATCTAATTTTGGAGGCAAATTAAACCTCAGCTGCTGTTACAGTGACAATGATGCTCAGGTGAATGTTGGAAATCATGGCTACCATGCTGTTTTTATGTATAGCATTGTCAAAGCCTTAAACTACAAATATATATATATATATATATCTATATATAGATGTGTGTATATATATCTATCTATCTATATATATATATATATATATATCCATCCATCCATCCATTTTCCAAACCGCTTTATCCCTCATGGGGTCGCGGGGGGTGCTGGTGCCTATCTCCAGCGTTCAATGGGCGAGAGGCAGGGTACACCCTGGACAGGTCTATATATATATATATATATATATATATATATATATATATATCCTACTACTACAAACAATAGAATCGGCGTTTAAGTAATTACTTTTTTACATGTCATGGTAGTTTTAGCCACAAGAATTTAAAGGTATACTATGCAACCGGGGTTGATTTTCCAGCGAGGCTCCCCCCAGAGGGCGAAAGTAAAAGTGCACTGTCGTAAAGATGCTCAGCTGTTCTGGTTTCTCCGTCAAGTCAGGCGCGGTTGTTTTGAGCTTAGCAGACAGGCAAACGCAACGAAAAGTGGAAAAAAGGGCAGTACAAACAATGACTAACACAGTGAAGGTATGAACATCAGGCTTCCCGCAGCGCTATCTTGGCGAGGCGGCCGCAGCCGCCGCGACGGCTCGCCAAGCCGCGGCCGCGGCCGACGCCGCCTCGCCAGTTTTATTATTATTATTATTATTATTATTTTATTTTTTTTTTTATTTTTTTTATGTTGGTGAGACGCTACAGCCACCGCCTCGCCAAGCCGCAGCTGCCGCCGCCGCCTCGCCGCCGCCGCCGCGGTAGCGTCTCGCCAACATAAAAAAAAAAAAAAAAGATAATAATAATAATAATAATAATAATAAAACTCGATATGCTTGCATGTTTATTTGACGTTAACACGCGGTTCTTTGTTGTTGCTTTTGCGCGTGCATATAGTGAATGGCAGGGCAAAAACACATGGAGTTCTCGCCGTAAAGCGAGACTTCTGTGTGTGCGGGCCGTGAGCTCTTGCAAGTGCGGTATTTCCCCCACAGACCCCCAGGGCGGCCGAGAAAACCTTTGTTCGACCTGAAATGACTCATTTAATCATCCAAATCGGTATGGAACACATTAATTAACTGAAAAATGTTGCATAGTATGCCTTTAAAAAAACTTGAAAAACAGTGATCCACAGCTTTGGTGAACCGCTACTTTTAGCCTAGATCACTAAATCTATGATGTAACTTATGTAGTATTACATGACAGCATAAGGCAAACTGAGACAAAAGTCAATTAGGGTACTTACCAATGTATCCGTATCCAAACAAGCCTGTTTTGGACTTATAGGTACAAAAACCACAAAAGAAACACTCGCTAATAGGGGACCCTGATACACTGTTTTAGCATCCAGTACATGCCCTGAAGGGTTGCCAGGTCGGACTATCGGCTGGATATTTCAGTAAATTGAACATGTCCTAAAAACTAAGTTCCAAGAATAAAAATAAAAAACAAAACATTTACAAGTATATATTAAATAGGAATAATTATGTTATGGATTTTTTTACTCCAATCTTCACATTTAATGCTCAGCGATGGTAACAATAAAAAAAATTCAAATAGCATTTATAAAATGTGATGTAATTGTTACTTGTCTAGCTAAGCTATTTGTGGTCTATTTGTATTTAGTAATAACCTATCATATATTATTTTTCTGCTTCCATACCGAAACACACACACACACACATATATATATATATATATATATATATATATATATATATATATATATATATATATATATATATATATATACATACAGTGCGCGATTTGCCGGGGGGGATGGGGGGGATTTACCCCCCTCTGCTTGTGACGTCCCCCCCTCTGGTCATTCATGTTTTATCCCTGGGGGGGATACATTCCTCCCCCCCCCCCCCCCCCCTCTCTCTCTCTCTCTCTCTCTCTGGTCTGAATTTAAAAATGTATATAAATTAGGGCTGTCAGTTTTAACGCGTTAGACCACAACGCAAACATTTTTTTGTCGCCGTTAATCGCGCGTCAAAACACACACACCGTTCCCTTATGTTTTTCCCCACCGCGCTCCCGGACTATGTTTCTTTTACCCTCTGCGCTTTCCGTAGTTTCAAGAGAGCTAGAGACTGTAGCGAAAGAGATCCGTGCTCACTGCTGCACAGACTGTTCATTTCATGCGACTTTGGGCTTCTTTTATTCTAAAGGCGCTTGTAAATTTTATAAGTCACGGGTTGCGTTTTTTTGGGCACGTTTCTGAAAGTTAAATCGCTTATTTGGGCTCTAAAATAAGTGACGAAACAGCGGTTATTAAGAGACCTGCCTTCACTAGACACTTTGTATCCAGCTGAAATATCCCTCCGCCATAGGAGCCGACGGTAGTAAAGGCAGACAGAGCAACTCTGAACATATTTTCTGCAGTTTACGGCTGCAATAACCGGTGATAACTGCTGAAAGTAGATTACTTGGTGCAGATCACCATTTTAAGTAGTCATTGGTTCTGAAGATGAGCTTTTAACATGCTGAGAACATTGCAGAAACCCAACCCATAAATCGTACTTTAATGCTTATTCATTTGTTTTCTCTGTATTTGTCAAACTAAGGCTGAATCACGTTGCCAAACGAAGGACCTGGAGTTACTAAACAGTTGCTAAACAGTCTCTTTCAGGGTATTAAGCTCCTGCCCAGTTGCAAGCAAAGTGTAAGACTGGAATGAGCTGGAAATTTAAAACCTTTTCCAGGCTTAAACTCTATGAATATGGATAGAAACAGCAAGCCAAAATAATGTTGTTGGTGTGAAAGCTCAGAATTAGATGTGTGAGAGAGAGTGAAAAAACAAACAATAAAACTTATGACTTGAAATGTAAATTTTTTATTAATGCCTAATACCATGTCTATCTTTGTTTAAGAGGCAAAAAAATATATCGGCATGGTATTTATTTACAAATTTATTTACACATTGTGTAAACATCAGCGTCATGATGAGTCATTTAGCCATCATAGTCCAGAGTTTAACATTTGTCACTAGGATGTTTTCATTCCAATTCTCAAAAGTGCTTGAAAAATAACAAAATAAAAATATTTTTTGTACAAGCATGTATTTTATTAGTGTCATTTATTGCAAAATTGCATATTAAAATGCCCAAACAGGCTATTACACTTTCAGAAATAAAAGGATAAAACATAGAATTAATTTGCAAATAATATCGAGTTACCTATCAACATTATGTGATTAATCGAGGAAATGATCCCCCCTCTGGTTTTTTTGCAAATCGCACACTGTATATATATATATATATATATATATATATATATATATATATATATATATATATATATATATATATATATAATCCCTAACATATATATATATACATATATATATATATATTACTCGCGTTAATCTTTTTTTTCCAGCAGCTAGAGGTTTTTTTTTTAACCTCGCCGCTCTCCTTAGTTCCAAAAATGCTAATGACTGAAGCAAAACAGACCCACGCTCACTGTTGGCAAGCCTGCTTATTTCATGCGACTTTGGGCTTCTTTTTTCTAAAGTCGCTTGGGAATTTCACAAGTCGTGGGTTGCAGATTATTGGGCTTGTTTATGAAAGTGAAATTGCTTGTTTGGGCTCTAAAATACGTGGCAATGCCACATTACACAGTGAATATAACCAGCTGAAATATCCATCCATATCCATCCATCCATATCCAATATCAATACATTATGATTATTTGGAAGTAGTTAAAGACTAACAGGCATCTATAACAAATCATTTGCCCCACACACAGCAACAGGAATGCAGCAACAGCCGTGACATTTTCTTAGTAGGCGCATGCCAGTGAAAGTGCTGCCGCCACCACAAGAGCCACTATTAGTTGCCGCGACCACTGGAAGTGCAGCTCCCGCTGCCACAGGAAGTGCCACTCTTTGCTGGAGCTGCCACAGGAAATGCCACTAGTTGGTAGAGGTGTCACAGGAAGTGCCACTATTACCTCCACCAGAAGGGCCACTATGAGCCGCCAGCTTTTATGGTAAATAATACAAATAAAATATGATTATTTAGAAGTAGTTATAGTCTAACAGGCTTCTATAACAAACAGTTTGCCTAAAAACAGAAACCGCAGTACAGAAAGAGCAGTGGCACCTTCTTGGCAAGAGCATGCCAGTGAAAGTGCCACAGCATGCCACAGGAAGTGCCGGTGTCAGATGCCGCTGCCACAAATTGAGCCTGCTGTCTCTCCAAATGGGTCTATTTTGCAGGAAAAAGTAAAGAAGCTTCCAGCAACCACAACCAGCTCTAACCTTGGGAGCAACTCCTTCTACCGGTGTCATATAGGAATTGCTAATATAACCCAACTCTAATCAGTTCATCATGTATGGAAATAGTATTTCCCTTTATAGAACCACAGAGACGAAATCTTACTTTGCATTCAACCTATCCCCAAGGGTTATCTGACACCCAGAGTACCAGACGGAGTTTCAATCCGCTGACCTTTGGGTCCGCTCCCGGATGTTCAACCCCTAGGCCCGCCACTCCCACACCAGGTGCTGTTTCTGTCATGATACTCACTACTATATGATGGAGAAGAATCCTTAGGATGGGACCTTGTTCATTAACAAAAAAGAAAAAAAAGAAGAAATTCAATTACACTACAATGTAATCCTACATTTGTAGGCGGCGGTGGACCGTATAGGAGTGCAATTGGACCCTAGACTTGTTGTGCGGCCTACATAAATCAGGCTGAATTATGTGAATGAAACCTGTGGGGAAATGATGTGAACTCTCTTAATTACTACATTATAAGCACAAAACTATATTTGAATCAGACATTTTAAAGCAGGGAATTTATTTCAATCAGCAGGGACACAGCTAAACCTACCTTTTTTACAAAATAAATTAGGTATTACTTGACACCTCTTGCAGCTTTCTTAGAATGCTATGAGGTAAGCCTGTTCCAATTGTACAAGCCAGGCATGGACTGGTAATCGGGCGTACCGGGCATTTTCCCAGTGGGCCGACGTGCTGTTTGGGCCGGCAGACCCGACATGTATATTAATAATATGTATTATTATTATTATTATTATTATTTTATATATCTGCCTCGTTATATTTGCATAATGCATGAAGAAAAATAAAATCAGCAGCGCAAGAGTCTGTTCCGATCATCCGGCCTTTACCACAGACTACTGCAGCCCATTGGTTATCATCCCTGACAGTCTAAAGGGCTAGGCCAATCATAAAGTAGAAAAACACCTTCACGCTCCATGTGGAACTTTGTGCAGTGGTGTTCACAGTAGTAATGGATAAGAAACGCAAGGGAGGCGCAGAGAAACTGCACGAAAAAAAGAAACGAGTTCTTCAAACGGACGCTGCGAAATGTGTCAAACTGACTGACATGTTCCCAACAGCAGGCCCTTCATCTGCTCCGGTGTCTGATGTAAAATTTGGTGGTGGTGATGGTGGTGGTGGTTGTAGTCAGTGACGTGCGGTAGGGTTCATAGCTGGTGAGGCACTGACGTCATCAGAGTCAGATTTACAAATATATACACTCTACAGAGTAGACTCGTTGCAAAGTGCTGAAGGAGACTGATTGAGCCAAATAAATTCACCAAGATACATGGAAAAATATTGATTCTTTGATGAAAAAAAATGTGTCATTTGATTGGTAACAGTTTGAGTTATGATGGATTTCTGCATTTGTAACACATTCAAAAACTATAACCCACATTACGCACATTTTATCACAAAAACAAAACATGAATAAGTATCGCTGTCTTACCTCTACTTATAATTTAAGTCCCTGCGGCGCTCTTTCTGAACAAAAATATCATAATTTTCCGGTAAAAGTTCTCTTTATCTTCTTCAGATTTAAAAGTCTCTCAGTCTCAGTGGAGCTCACTGCCAGGGAGGAAAGCCTTCCTTCATCAGTCCTGTTCCAGCTGGATGTTTAGAGTCTTTTTAGTGCTTTACTTGTTTAGCAAAATTCGCTAATAAAACATCAATAACTTGCTTTGACTCTACTATTTGGGGATCACGAGTGGTGTCCCTTAAGCGCCCCCTGCCTAGCGGCCAAGGAACTGCCGGCCTCAGCTAGAACCAGTTCTTTGCTGTTTATGATCGCTCAGCAGCACAAAAACATGTTATCTGCACACAGTTTGATGACCAAAACACAATTCGTAATCCACATATATTAAATTGTGGAAAATCAGTTCATAACTGTTTGAACAATTGAATTTATGATCTAGAGACAGGAAGATGCATTGACAGAATGGAAGTCAGCGCAGTTAACATGGGATTGCGCAATCACAGGGGAGGCCAAGCTCGCTGCGGCCTCACCGGCTATTCTATGAAGCGCCACCAAGGATTTACATGGAAAATAGCGAAAAGTCTGCGATTTTAAAGAAAATATGATCAAAAGTTAGGAAATTAGATAAATAAAATACTTATTACAAATGACTGAGTTAATCAAAATTTATATTATGTTATTATATATTTTCTTTCTTTCCATGATGACAAGTGAGGCCTTTCTCTGGTTCATTTTGTCATTGGCATCCTTTTTTACACAGTGAGTGCACATTAGTCCAATGTTACCCTACAGTATCTGGAAGACTGAATAGATCTGATGAGCAACTAACAATAACTTCTTATGATGATGTAACGTGATAATATGTGTGATTGACCGTGACACCTCTCTTTCTCTCTCTCTCTCTGATCTAAGAATTGTTGCTGTGCTGTGGTGGAGTTTACATTTTACAGTGTTAATAAATTAAGATTTTGGAAGTATTTTAAGTGTCCACTCTCACTAATTTCCTTTAACATGGCCTCAAGGTATTGCACAGTTGGTATTGCACAGTTGGTATACACATTCAGTACACAAAAAAAATGTGGTGGGCCAGTCTAGTCCAAAATGCCAGGGCCGATTTTTTTGTCCCAGTCCACCCCTGGTACAAGCACATGCAACACAACTACTGTCCTTTTATTGCCATTGCACAGTACTGAATATTCAGAATAATCAATAAAATGTAATATGTGGTGAATCTCCAAACTCAGTTGGGTCCTCCGCTCCGCAGAGGACGAATTTCTCCCCATTGCGGACCCAACAAAATAGCAGGAACTGAGTTTCCGAGAAGCACATTTTTACTCTGCTCGTGGGTCTATCAGGCCCCGTGAGGCCCGCATGGTGGCTCACAAGCATGGCTAGCTTCCCCAGCCAGCCGCTCCTCCAATGTTCCAGGCAGAAGTGGTGAAGTGTGTGAGGAGTGGTCTGCGGCTCATAGCAGGCACCCTGCTGAGAGAGGCTGCCTCTGCCAAATGTGTGAAATTCCTCTGCTCCCAATCCATTTTGTTTCCTCTCCCATGTCACATGCTGTTTAAAATTCACTCTGAATTTTGTCATGGCGCGATGGCATAACAACAAATTTACTGCCAGAAAATTCCCTGTCCCCGCAGGACCAGCAGCTGATAAAACCAGGAGACTAGGTGTTCATCAAAGTCATCAAACGAAAGAACTGGGCTAGTCCACACTGGTGTAGCAAGATGAAGCCTGCCCCAGGCGTGAGGACACCTGGCGCCTAATTACCTCAATGGGTGTGAGCATAAAGGCAGACTCTCTCACCTGCTTTCCTAATGCCTGCATTTGGTCACACTTGGTTAACTTGCAGTGGTTGAAACTCTGAAATCAAAGCTGCCTGAAGTCTCCTGTTTGATACTGGGGTGTGGTTGTAATTTACCATCCCCAAGTCATCTTATCAACATAAGACGGAACGTACTGGCAAGCAGATCCTCCTGCTGTTGGGCCAGAAAGGGCTCTCTGGTTGGGGTGGAGTCATCCAGCTCTGATATAAAGCTGCTGCAGCTTGCTGGAGACCCTGCTGCATTATTTTTGTTTTGTTTATATAAATTTGGTTGTTTTTTTTAATTATCCTATTGTTCTGTGTGGCCTCCTGCTTTGCTGTATGTAACGGGCGTGTTTTTTTTAAGATTACTTAATTAAAACATGGATTTTTATAATTGGATACATCAGAGGTTAGGGGTAACCTCATTTAGTACCCCGTGTCTAAATCTTCCTTTTTGTATTTGCTTTGTTTAACCCCACCCTTTTGTCTCCAAGCTGAGACCTGAAGGCGGTGGGGGTGCATCCTGGGGAACTGGACCTGTGTGCTGTGCGAGTGACCGGTGTTGGGATTTCTGCACGAGCGAGTGTCTGTTCACAGGTGCTTGGGGTGATTTATTTTGATTTATTTATTTGTTTAGGAACCAATTCCCCACATTTGGACTGTCCTCCCCCTGCTGGTAGGCCCAGCATGGTGCACTTCCCTCCCCATTGTGGCTTTTAATTGTTTTTAAAAACATGGAACCATAAAACGTCAGTATTTTGTGGTGGAAAGAAGTCTTGTTCTCATTGGTTGCTAACCTTAGGTACCTGACTATTTCCGTGGGTGCAATTCCCAAGGTGGCGTGATTGACACCCTTTGGTTACCCTGTTGTGAATGGCAGGGTAGCCGATCCAAACAATCGTGTTGCCACACTGGGAAGGACCATTCCAAGTGCTCCTGACCACATCTACTGCTGTGGAAATGGCTGAACGATCCTCATGGATTCACCTCAGCCCCTGTAAGTTACAGAAAGTGCTAGACACCTAAGGTTGGAACGGTGGGAAAGACCGACTACAAAGGGATTTTGGTGTTCTAGGGCCACTCACCTCAGCGCCGGTGAAGAAACCAATTGATCCCCGTTCTTTAGAGTCCTGGGTACAATACTGTCTCTGTAAACTGAGCAAAAATGGGGTTTCCATGGAGAAGGGGCTTCATTTGTGTTGTGGCTGCTGTGTGTTTGATGTTTTTTAGTCCAGATCCCCTGAGTGAAAGAGGAAAGAGGTTAATTCACTCCACAGCTGTAAAGATCTTGTTAGGAAATGTTCGTAATCACCCTCCAGACAACCTATGAGAAAAGTATATGAAAATGCTGGCCCAGCAACAGAGTAAATCAATAAAAAAATGTGTGTTCAGTCATGCCTAAATCAACCAAACAACATACACTGTATGCAAAGGGGATGTCTAAGGGGGATGCATTATATTTCTTGGGGACAGCCATGATCCCCCACTTTCTCCCCTCCATCATGGAAAATGAAACTATTGGACTGTTTTGAATGGTTCACATCTGTGAAAACACCACGCGCTGATTCCTATACTCCATAAACAGCATCGGCTATTTGGTGAGCTCAAGGGCTCATGTGAATCGAAGTGAAGTACACTCAATATGTGTATTCTCGCCCTACCAGACAGTATACAAGAAGCTGGGCCATGTAAAGGGGTGCAAAGCCAATCTCATAGATCCAACTCACCATCCACAAAGGACTTCAAACCAGGGGAGATGGGGGATGGTTCCTGTGTGGAGGAAACTGGTCGCCAACTGGTCAGGTGCCTGTGCACCAGTTTTTGTCTTTGATCACACAGTGATTATAACAGCTCAAGATGTTTATAAGCATCACCAGACCCACTGAAGATAAATTTTTTTAGGCTTTTACGGCACTTGTGGCACGTTTGTTGTACAGTAGGCTGACAGGAAAGGGGCTACGAGACAGAGGGAAAGGAACGACAGATCGGAGACGAACCTGAGTCAGCCACGTCGAGGGCCAAGGCCTCCATACACAGGTCGTGCACGCTAATAACCGTGCCACCAAAGCACCCCCAAGAGAGATAAATTCAAACACTGCATTCCAGGCTCATGATCCCATCCGGTGATCTAACGTTCCACCTGAATACAAGCATTGGAGCACTGGCAACAAGGTGGTTATTGTACTTTTCCCACAGATCGGAGTTCCAAAGACTATGTTAATAAGCGAAACATTGGACTATTGAATGAAAACCTTAGTAAACATCACGATGGACATTAATAATAGACAGAATAAAGAATTGGGTGAAATTCGCTTAATGGTGTTGCAAAACAGAATGGTGCTGTATATGCTTACTGCTAGTAAAAGTGGAGTCTGTGTAATAATAGGAATAACATGCTGTACAAATAAGACGCATGTAGCACAAGCAATGTCAGCTCTAAGGGACTTACAACATGTAATGGCACAGGACAATGTCCCTCAGGACTGCTGAGTGCTGATGTACTGCTCCAATATCAAATGCTCCATGATGAAAATCCTCCTGAACTTAAGATTGATGCCTCTCCTTTGTTGTGCAATTATACACTGTTTTAAGTTATTTAATGTTTAATAAGCTATGTACATGCAAAAGAACACAAAAGACAAAACAAAGTGATTGATCATCATCAGAATAATTCAGTGAATCCCGGTTCACTGCAGATCTGACTTAAAGAACATGGAATGAGCTTAACTTAGTTTAACTAATTTAGACAACATTTGGCATGTGTTTTAACCCATTCTCAATGCAAATCCTGAGTTAAACAAAACATAATTTAATAAAATAACATTTTATTTGAGTTAAAGAACCAAAGTTCACATTAAAGAACATGGAATGAGCTTAAATTAGCTTCACTAATTCAGAACAACATTTGGCATGATCAGAAACAGACTCCATGAGGGTGGTATGAGGGCCTGACATCAACATGTTGTGGTTATGCTTACAGCCCAACACCGTATAGGACATTTGGCTTTTGCAAGAGAGCTCCAAGATTGGCAAATTCACTACTGGTGCCCTGTGCTCTTCACAGATTTAAGCTGGTTCACACTGAGCACATGTGACAGATGTGACAGGAGTTTGTGGGGCATTTCTTTGGGGGGCCACACAGCCCTCAATGTGCTCGCCAGAGGCTGTTTGACTGCCATTAGGTACAGAGATGAGATCCTCAGACCCATTGTGAGATCATATGCTGAGACAGTGTCTTTCCCACGGCCAAAACTGAACAGATTACATTCAAGATGACGGCGCGCTGAGCAGCTGCGGTTGCTACAGCTCTCGACAACCTGCAAGCTTTTCTACAAAATATGCCGCCTAGCCGCTACAAACTATACCTCAATCCAGTAGATCAGTTTATCCTTGCAGTAGGTTAGTATATGACCGCCAGTGCCTGCTGCAGTCATGGTCATCAAGTGTTTTTGGACTCGTAACTACAACTACTCCAGATTGTTTATGTAGCTTCGGAGTGCTTCGGGCACAAGTCCCAGAGGCTCACAATGCAGCGGACTCGTCAAGCAACACACGTCGGAGGAAGAGCGAGCGTAGGGGGTGTGACCGGCGGCGGAAACGCGCCTGTCAAGGTGGGCTAACAGTTAACCTAAAAACGAACTCCTACAAACCGCCACTTCCATCCATCTTGCTCTCCAACGTCCACTCACCGGACAACAAAACAGATCACCCTCAATTTGAACTCTCTTCAAAGAGAGAGTTTAGAAACTGCTGCGCTCTTATCCTGACGGAGACATGGCTTAACTCATCGATACCGGACAACGGCATTAGCCTGGAGGCGCTTGCTACTTTCAGCATGAGGTTATGAGTACTCTGACTGGGACATGTTCAAAGCTGCAGCAACAAATGGCAACAAGATCAACATTGATGAATATGCCATGACTGTGTCAGCCTACATCAACAAATGCACTGAGGACGTCAGCACCACTAAGAACATCATCACCCAGGCCTACCAATGACCCTGGATGACTGAGGAGGTTCGACAAACGCTAAGAGCACGGAACTCAGCCTTCAAATCTGGCGACAAGGAGGCACTGAGGACAGCGAGAGCCAACTTGAACCGTGCCATCAGGTTATCGAAGCGGAGCCACAGTCAAAAACTCCAGGATCTTTTCCACAACGCCAGCAACACCGGGAGCTTGTGGCAAGGCATATGGGCAATTACAGACTACAACACAGCGTCCACCCCCCCCCCCCCCCCCCAAGTGGGTGAAGTTGATGCTGACTTCCTTAATGGACTAAAAACTTTCTTTGGGAGGTTTTAGGCACTAAACAGCACTCCAGTAGTGACCGCTGTTCCCCGTCAGGAAGAGGAGGCACTCTGCCTTGACAGACCTTGAAGACTGAGAAGAGTCAACCCGCTGGAGGCCCCGAGCCCCGACAACATACCGGGCCGGGTGTTCAGGGAATCTGCAGCTGGCTGGTGTCCTCACAGACAAATTTAACACCTTGCTGGACCAAGCCACAGTGTCAGCATGCTTTAAGTCTACCTCCATCATTCCGGTGACAAAGAAACCTCAAGTCACCTCATTTAATTATTACCGGCCTGTTGCACTGACTCCCATCACGATGAAGTGAGCTCTTCACCTGAACACCCATGTGCGGATGCTGTTACTGGACTTCAGCGTTCAACACCATCATTCCACAGCATCTGGTAGGAAAACTGAAACATCTGGGCTTCAGCACACCCCTTCGCAACTGGCTGCTAGACTTCCTCCCTAACAGACCTCAGTCAGTCCGGGTAGGACAGATCACCTCTGATGTCATCACCCTCAGCACAGGCTCCCCTCAGGGCTGCATCCTGAGCCCCCTGCTGTTCACTCTGATGACACATGACTGCGTTCCCAGGTTCACCACCAATCACTTTGTGACACAACGATGGTGGGCCTCATCAAACAAAGACCGGGACTACAGTGTTATATCATCTTTATGATGTGACAGACTCCAGCTCCCAGCATACAACTCGGTCAACCTGACCACCAGCTCCCAGCATGTAACACGGTCAACCTGACCACCAGCTCCCAGCATGCAACACGGTCAACCTGACCACCAGCCCTGCCAACCTTATCTCGTTGCTATGGAATGACATAAAAGCAGCCATCGCGCTCAACTCAGCCTTCTTCACTGGCACCGTGCCAACTGGGAAGACATACAGCTGTTGTCTCCCATGGGGATTCCCCCACGTGGCACGTGCGTCGATTTCTCGCTGGTCCGAGAGCTTCCGAATCAAACTTTCTCTGTATTTCTATGCAGGAGGTCGACTTTTAAAGTACTTTGAATTAATTTTGATCCTACTGGGAGCCGCTATCTCCCAATGATCGTCACAAACTCCGCTGTTGTTTTGGCCAAACAAAGCGTCTGAAAGCCCCAGAGACTGTGTGGGGTTTCCCCTTTTTCTTCTGCCACTCATGGACACGCTGCTGCCATAGCTGCAGGACGCCCACGGATCCGGAGCCAGGACATCCCCATTGCGGCAATGTCAGAGTAAAATACGGATTTTACTTTTATTTCTCTTTTTCACCCATATGGTGATATATTTTGTGCCTGGACAGAACCTATTAGGAATTAGTTTAATGCTTAATTACTCCGAAACAGAGTTTGTTTTAACTGTGTGTTGAATATTTCTGATATTGTGCATGTAATAAGTGATTCTGCTGTGTTTGATTTAGTTGGTGACACATTGGCTATGCCGATAGCCGACTCAGAACTTTCCTTCCTTCTCCTCTTTTTCTTCATTCTCCTTCCTTTGTCTACATGTTCAGTTTCCCGCATTTTCTTTGAAGTCCTTTGTTCAGGTGTGAGACCGCCTCCTGATCAAAGCCTGCCCTACACTAGGCATGTGCACTAGATACGTCATTAGGACCTCCTCCTCACGCGTCACGCAAGGTCGTAGGTCATATGTCGTCATAGTCGCCATCTTGGAAAGGTGCAGGATGGCTTTAGACAGTTTGCTTAGTGTGTTGTGGAGTACAGAATCGTTCCCCATCTTGCTTCAGGTCTGTTTTCTCAAAGCTATTTTGTCTTTCAAAGCTGCTATGTCAAAGTGACGACTTCTTGAATGTGATGTTAAACAACTGTGAATTGAATTAAGAATCGCTACCTCTCATTTAATCCATTTTGACTTGTTTTATTTTGAATAATTTTCTTTTGCAAGTTCCTTGAGTAGCGAGTAGTGTTTCTTAGTGTTTTATTAAATAGAACAATTGCTGTAACAGGGATTATTCAATTTAATAAATAATTACGTGTGAAATAGTAATTGTAGTTATTTTGGTCCAGAAGTTGAATGGTCTCTAAGAGCAAAGGAAGTACCTCTTTTTGAGTTAACAACTGAATTAACTGAGACATTTTCATTGGTTTGTGATAAGAAGTAAGGGTTAAAACTCCAATTGCAGTTATAATTTGAGTTATCAACGTTTGCTGGATAAGTGTAATCGGTCAACAACCGGTCAGATCACACTGGTAAAGAGGGCTCAAAGCGCTTGTACTTCCTGCGGAGGATGAGGAGCGCCCACCTGCCCCCGCCCATCCTCAAGTCCTTCTACAGAAGCACCATTGAGAGCAGTCTGGACAGATTTCTCTCTGTATGGTGTGGAGGCTGCAGCGCCTCAGACTAGAAGAGGAGAGTAGTGAGGACAACAGAGGGGATCATCTGGGCTCCTCTTCCTTTCAATAAGGACATCTTATCACAGCGCTGTGTGTCCCGAGGCTGTAACATCATCAGGGACCCCTCACACCCCCACCATGGACTGTTCTCCCTGCTGTCCTCTGGGAGAAGGCTTCTGCTGCAGGTCCACCAGGTTCTGCAACAGCTTTTTCCACGCTGCCATCAGACTGTTGAACTGTTAAACTCTAAACTAGACTCTGCATCACATACGCACAGAACAGAACTTTATGGCCTTTTTGCATCATTAGTTTGCACTGCCAACACTACATTTTTCATATTAATGCCTTTTTTGTACCATTGTCTTTGCACTATAAAAATGGTTGAACATTCTTCACACTATTTAAAACTTTTTACACGAACTTTCTAAACTTTTTCCTCCTGCACTGTTACATTCCTATCACTGCTGTAGTCTATATTGTAATGTTATTTTATTTCTATTGCAATCTCATTACCTGTATGCAACAAAATTTAATTTTGTACACCCTCTGTGCATATGTAGGAAGGTGGATTTTTTATGTGCATGTTTTTTGTTTCAGCTTTGTTTTGTTGTATGTATATTTCTTTGCACGCTTTTTGGAGGTACCAGTTCCTACCCCTTTCTTCTGGCCTCTGACTGACTGATTACACAGGTGTATCTCATCCAGAGTGATGAGGCGGGAAGGAAATGGGCGGCCACACCCAGTCAGAGAGGCAGAGAGAAGGAGAGACTGACAGAGCAGGCTGTGGAGGAGCTGCCAGCGCCTGACCAGCGCTTGACCAACGAGCAGTGATGGGGAGGAACCTGAAGAGGCAGCTTGAGGGAAGTGCTGCCCCGCAACACTGCGACACAAAAGATGTGCGGCAGATCCAGACTGAGTCAAAGCAGAAGTGAACCCCAGAACCGGGAGCAGCGAGGTCGTAGTGGAGCAAGTGTGAGGCGCACATGAGCCGAGAACTGGCGCTCAAGCTGCTATGCACAATAGCCGGACGGGGAGGAACCCATCCGAGCCAGGGACGAGGGCAGGATGAAGGAGAGGCTCAGGGGAGACGCTGGCCTCCTCGGCTCAACCGTTGGGTCGATAACTTGGAGGGGTGGACTGCAGAAGGACGCCGAGCAGAAGTAGCTGACCCGCTCTACCCTACAACTGCAGGATGGTTTGGTGCTGGACTTTTTATTACTTTTTTTTAAGTGTGTTTGCACTTTTAAGTGAAGCTTTTAGGGTTATTCGCTGTACAGCTTTTAGGCTTTATTTTTATTGTAATAAAGTGTTTAAAATTTTAATCCTGTTGGTTTTAAATACACTGCTCACCCCTGCAATATCAAACTTGTTTTATTCTTAGTTTAATTTGTTGGCGGACTCATTAGTTATTGATAATAACCTTAAATCTACCACTCGGGTCCCACACATACAAATTGACAATAAAGTTTGTCTAAGTCTAAGTGTGGTTGGCCTTGGTTTCCTCCTAATGCAAGACAATGCTAGACCTCATGTGGCTGGAGTGTGTCAGCAGTTCCTGCAAGATGAAGGCATTGATGCTATGGACTGACCCGCCCGTTCCCCAGACCTGAATCCTATTGAGCAGATCTGGGACATCAGGTCTCGCTCCATCCACCAACACCACGTTGCACCACAGATTGTCCAGGAGTTGGAGGATGTGTTAGTCCAGGTCTTGAAGGAGATCCCTCAGGAGACCATTAGCCACTTCAGCAGGAGTATGCCCAGACGTTGTAGGGACGTCATAGAGGCACGCGGAGGCCACACACGCCACTGAGCCTCATTTGGACTTCTTTTAAGGACGTTACATCAAGGTTGGATCCATTTATAGCGTGTTTTTGAGTGTAGCTCCAAATCCAGACCTCCATGGGTCTTTGATTTCTGTTGATACTTTTTGGGTGATTTTGTTGTCACCACATTCAACTATGTAAGGAATAAAGTATTTAATAAGAATATTTCATTCATTCAGATCTAGGATGTGTTGTTTTAGTATTTCCTTTATTATTTTGAGCTGAAGATTAATTTCTCAGATTGATGTTGTAAAGCCCTTATGATTTTTTTTTTTGCTTACATATAATGAAAACATAACATTTTAGAATATTACATCAAACAAACAAAAATAATTTTTTACTACAGAAATGTTGGCCTGACGCAAAGTATGTTTAATACTTGCTTAATTAAAGGTTGTTATAGTGAAAAGGTACCGTATTTTCGGATCATACGGTGCCCTGGATTATAAGGCTCACAGTGAATTAACATGTCTTTATCCACATATAAGGCGCACTGGAGTGTAAGGCGCACTAAATATTCTTTCACAAGTGTGTAATATCACTCTGCCCCTTCATGTATATCTCTCTCCTGAGAGAGAGAGCTATCTATCCCTGTTCGGAGCAAAGAGTAAGTTAAAATAAGTTAAAGAATTAACTTACTAGGGTTATTGTTGGTAGGGCGTACTCCGAGCACAGGCTGCCTAAAGGCTCCAACATATCCAGGCATACTGTGAGCTGCACTAACTCTGTGCTGACTCTCCACGGATGTTTTAGCCTTCATAGTTGAGCGTGCTGTTGCCTACATTTCTTGTAGCAAATTCCTACACTTTGTGCCAGTGGGACGAAGTGGCAGAACGGATGGTAAATGTGCGATTAGCTAGCTGAGCACCTAGAGTGTGCTCCCACCGCACACCTGTCAGTGAGAACAGAGAGGGACTGTGATGCCCAGCTTCCTTGCGACCGCCTGCTTAGAGCAGCTCAGTGTAAAGGTTTGAACTCACCTCATTCAATGTTTTGTCTTCATTTTTATTACTACCTCTGGGGACTCTTTTCAGGCAGTTGGAAAACCCTTTCAGGCGACTAGCCTCTTGAAGCTCATTGAGAAAAGGCCTGTTCAACTAACCTTCACAGTCTGTCATGTTCTATCAATGGCCAGACAGGCCTCTGCTCCTCTCAAGTGGAACAAAAGAGAATTAACCTTAGCAGTGAAGCCTGTGGTACTCCACAAGTAAACCTGGAGTGTGAAGAAATCACTGGTTTAGCTTACTTTATCTCTTGCACAGTTGCACAGATGGTAGCACTGTTTTCTTGCAACAAGAAGGTCCTGGCTTTCAGTCCCTGTCTAGGGTTCTTCTCCCTGTCCATGCATGGCTCTGTCCAAATGCTTCCTCCTTTAGTCCAAAACCCAACCTAACAGTCAAAACGTGACTGTTAGGTTGTTATCTGAATTGTGATTGTGCAGGATTGTCTGTCAGGCTGCAGAAGGCTGCAGAAGCTGGCTCTTGGGACGTGGAATGTCACCTCTCTGGTGGGGAAGGAGCCTGAGCTTGTGCGCGAGGTTGAGAGGTTCCGACTAGAGATAGTCGGACTCACCTCGACGCACCGCTCTGGCTCCGGAACCAGTCTCCTTGAGAGGGGCTGGACATTCTTCCACTCTGGAGTTGCCCATGGTGAGAGGCGCCGAGCTGGGGTTGGCATACTTGTTGCCCCCCATCTCGGTGCCTGCACGTTGGGGTTTTCCCCGGTGAACGAGAGGGTGGCCTCCCTCCGCATCCGTGTGGGGGGACGGGTTCTGACTGTTGTTTGCGCTTATGCGCCAAACAGCAGTTCAGATTACCCACCCTTTTTGGAGTCCTTGGAAGGGGTACTGGAGAGTGCCCCTCCTGGGGACTCCCTCGTTTTGCTGGGGGACTTCAACGCTCACGTGGGCAATGACAGTGGGACCTGGAGGGGCGTGGTTGGGAGGAATGGCCCACCTGATCTGAACTCGAGTGGTGTTTTGTTGTTGGACTTCTGTGCTCGTCATGGATTGTCCATCACAAACACCATGTTCAAGCATAAGGGTGTCCATATGTGCTCTTGGCACCAGGACACCCTAGGTCGCAGTTCAATGATCGACTTTGTTGTCGTTTCATCTGACCTGCGGCCGCATGTCTTGGACACTCGGGTGAAGAGAGGGGCGGAGCTCTCCACCGACCACTACCTGGTGGTGAGTTGGCTCCGATGGCGGGGGAGGAAGCCGGTCCGACCGGGCAGGCCCAAACGTACTGTGAGGGTTTTGCTGGGAACGTCTGGCGGAGTCCCCTGTGAGGCGGAGCTTTAACTCCCACCTCCGGGAGAACTTTAAACACGTCCCGAGGGAGGCGGGGGACATTGAGTCTGAATGGACCATGTTCCACGCCTCTATTGCTGAGGCGGCTAGTCGGAGCTGTGGCCGCAAGGTTGTCGGTGCATGTCGTGGCGGCAACCCTCGAACCCGCTGGTGGACACCAGCGGTGAGGGAAGCCGTCAAGCTGAAGAAGGAGTCCTACCGGGCTTTTTTGGCCTGTGGGACTCCGGAAGCAGCTGATGTGTACCGGCAGTCGAAGCGGCAGGCGGCTCGGCTGGTCGCCGAGGCAAAAACTCGGGCGTGGGAAGAGTTCGGAGAGGCCATGGAGAAAGACTTCCATACGGCTTCGAAGCGATTCTGGTCCACCATCCGGCGTCTCAGGAGGGGGAAGCAGTGCAGTACCAACACTGTTTACAGTGGGGGTGGTGTGCTGCTGACCTCGACTCGGGACGTCGTGCGTCGGTGGGCGGAATACTTCGAAGACCTCCTTAATCCCACCAACACGTCTTCCATTGAGGAAGCAGAGCCTGAGGACTCTGGGTCGGGTTCTCCCATCTCTGGTGCTGAGGTTGCCGAGGTTGTTAAAAAGCTCCTCGGTGGCAAGGCTCCGGGGGTGGATGAGATTCGCCCTGAGTACCTTAAGGCTCTGGATGTTGTGGGGCTGTGTTGGTTAACGCGGCTCTGCAACATTGCGTGGACATCGGGGGCAGTTCCCCTGGATTGGCAGACTGGGGTGGTGGTCCCCCTATTTAAAAAGGGGGACCGGAGGGTGTGTTCCAACTATAGAGGAATCACACTCTTAAGCCTCCCTGGTAAGGTCTATTCAGGGGTTCTGGAAAGGAGGGTCCGTCGGATAGTCGAATCTCGGATTCAGGAAGAGCAGTGTGGTTTTCGTCCTGGCCGTGGAACACTGGACCAGCTCTACACCCTCAGCAGGATTCTTGAGGGGGCATGGGAGTTTGCCCAACCAGTCTACATGTGCTTTGTGGATCTGGAGAAGGCATTCGACCGTGTCCCCCGGGGGATCCTGTGGGGGGTACTCCGGGAGTATGGAGTACCGGACCCTTTAATAAGGGCTGTCAGGTCTCTGTACGACCGGTGTCAGAGTCTGGTCCGCATTGCCGGCAGTAAGTCGGACTCGTTTCCGGTGAGAGTTGGACTCCGCCAAGGCTGCCCTTTGTCACCGATTCTGTTCATAACTTTTATGGACAGAATTTCTAGGCGCAGCCAAGGTGTTGAGGGGATCCGCTTTGGTGGCCTTAGGATTGCGTCTCTGCTATTCGCGGATGACGTGGTCCTATTGGCTTCATCAGGGCGTGATCTACAGCACTCACTGGAGCGGTTCGCAGCCGAGTGCGAAGCGGCCGGGATGAAAATCAGTGCCTCCAAATCCGAGACCATGGTCTTGAACCGGAAAAGGGTAGAGTGCCTTCTCCGGGTTGGGGAGGATGTCCTGCCCCTAGTGGAGGAGTTCAAGTATCTTGGGGTCTTGTTCACGAATGAGGGGAAGATGGAGCGGGAGATCGACAGGCGGATTGGTGCAGCGTCTGCTGTGAAGCGGGCGCTGTACCGATCCGTTGTGGTGAAGAGAGAGCTGAGCCAAAAGGCGAAGCTCTCGATTTACCGGTCGATCTACGTTCCTACCCTCATCTATGGTCACGAGCTTTGGGTCGTGACCGAAAGAACGAGATCCCGGATACAAGCGGCTGAAATGAGTTTTCTCCGTAGTGTGTCTGGGCTCTCCCTTAGAGATAGGGTGAGGAGCTCAGTCATCCGGGGAGGACTCAGAGTAGAGCCGCTGCTCCTCCACGTCGAGAGGAGCCAGTTGAGGTGGCTCGGGCATCTGGTCAGGATGCCTCCTGGACGCCTCCCTGGAGAGGTGTTCCGGGCACGTCCCACCGGGAGGAGACCCAGGGGAAGACCCAGGACATGCTGGAGGGACTATGTCTCCCGGCTGGCCTGGGAACGCCTTGGGATTCCTCCTGAGGAA